>NC_086446.1:775966427-776203102 GCF_028390025.1 Pseudophryne corroboree | reverse complement strand
GGAGTGCAAGCTCACTGGGGCAGGGGCTGATGTGACTGATATACTCTCTGTAATGTGTGTGTACAGGGTACATATGACAGGGAATAGGAGTGCAAGCTCACTGGTGCAGGGGCTGATGTGACTGATATACTCTCTGTAATGTGTGTGTACACGGTACATGTGATAGGGAATAAGAGTGCAAGCTCACTGGTGCAGGGGCTGATGTGACTGATATACTCTCTGTAATGTGTGTGTACAGGGTACATGTGATAGGGAATAGGAATGTAAGCTCACTGGTGCAGGGGCTGATGTGACTGATATACTCTCTGTAATGTGTGTGTACAGGGTACATGTGATAGGGAATAGGAGTGCAAGCTCACTGGTGCAGGGGCTGATGTGACTGATATACTCTCTGTAATGTGTGTGTACACGGTACATGTGATAGGGAATAGGAGTGCAAGCTCACTGGGGCAGGGGCTGATGTGACTGATATACTCTCTGTAATGTGTGTGTACACGGTACATGTGATAGGGAATAGGAGTGCAAGCTCACTGGGGCAGGGGCTGATGTGACTGATATACTCTCTGTAATGTGTGTGTACACGGTACATGTGATAGGGAATAGGAGTGCAAGCTCACTGGGGCAGGGGCTGATGTGACTGATATACTCTCTGTAATGTGTGTGTACACGGTACATGTGATAGGGAATAGGAGTGCAAGCTCACTGGGGCAGGGGCTGATGTGACTGATATACTCTCTGTAATGTGTGTGTACAGGGTACATGTGATAGGGAATAGGAGTGCAAGCTCACTGGGGCAGGGGCTGATGTGACTGATATACTCTCTGTAATGTGTGTGTACAGGGTACATGTGATAGGGAATAGGAGTGCTAAGCTCACTGGGGCAGGGGCTGATGTGACTGATATACTCTCTGTAATGTGTGTGTACACGGGTACATGTGATAGGGAATAGGAGTGCAAGCTCACTGGGGCAGGGTCTGATGTGACTGATATACTCTCTGTAATGTGTGTGTACAGGGTACATGTGATAGGGAATAGGAGTGCAAGCTCACTGGGGCAGGGGCTGATGTGACTGATATACTCTCTGTAATGTGTGTGTACACGGTACATGTGATAGGGAATAGGAGTGCAAGCTCACTGGGGCAGGGGCTGATGTGACTGATATACTCTCTGTAATGTGTGTGTACAGGGTACATGTGATAGGGAATAGGAGTGCAAGCTCACTGGGGCAGGGGCTGATGTGACTGATATACTCTCTGTAATGTGTGTGTACAGGGTACATGTGATAGGGAATAGGAGTGCAAGCTCACTGGGGCAGGGGCTGATGTGACTGATATACTCTCTGTAATGTGTGTGTACAGGGTACATGTGATAGGGAATAGGAGTGCAAGCTCACTGGGGCAGGGGCTGATGTGACTGATATACTCTCTGTAATGTGTGTGTACAGGGTACATGTGATAGGGAATAGGAGTGCAAGCTCACTGGGGCAGGGGCTGATGTGACTGATATACTCTCTGTAATGTGTGTGTACAGGGTACATGTGATAGGGAATAGGAGTGCAAGCTCACTGGGGCAGGGGCTGATGTGACTGATATACTCTCTGTAATGTGTGTGTACAGGGTACATGTGATAGGGAATAGGAGTGCAAGCTCACTGGGGCAGGGGCTGATGTGACTGATATACTCTCTGTAATGTGTGTGTACAGGGTACATGTGATAGGGAATAGGAGTGCAAGCTCACTGGGGCAGGGGCTGATGTGACTGATATACTCTCTGTAATGTGTGTGTACAGGGTACATGTGATAGGGAATAGGAGTGCAAGCTCACTGGGGCAGGGGCTGATGTGACTGATATACTCTCTGTAATGTGTGTGTACAGGGTACATGTGACAGGGAATAGGAGTGCAAGCTCACTGGGGCAGGGGCTGATGTGACTGATATACTCTCTGTAATGTGTGTGTACAGGGTACATGTGATAGGGAATAGGAGTGCAAGCTCACTGGGGCAGGGGCTGATGTGACTGATATACTCTCTGTAATGTGTGTGTACAGGGTACATGTGATAGGGAATAGGAGTGCAAGCTCACTGGGGCAGGGGCTGATGTGACTGATATACTCTCTGTAATGTGTGTGTACAGGGTACATATGACAGGGAATAGGAGTGCAAGCTCACTGGTGCAGGGGGCTGATGTGACTGATATACTCTCTGTAATGTGTGTGTACACGGTACATGTGATAGGGAATAAGAGTGCAAGCTCACTGGTGCAGGGGCTGATGTGACTGATATACTCTCTGTAATGTGTGTGTACAGGGTACATGTGATAGGGAATAGGAATGCTAAGCTCACTGGTGCAGGGGCTGATGTGACTGATATACTCTCTGTAATGTGTGTGTACAGGGTACATGTGATAGGGAATAGGAGTGCAAGCTCACTGGTGCAGGGGCTGATGTGACTGATATACTCTCTGTAATGTGTGTGTACACGGTACATGTGATAGGGAATAGGAGTGCAAGCTCACTGGGGCAGGGGCTGATGTGACTGATATACTCTCTGTAATGTGTGTGTACACGGTACATGTGATAGGGAATAGGAGTGCAAGCTCACTGGGGCAGGGGCTGATGTGACTGATATACTCTCTGTAATGTGTGTGTACACGGTACATGTGATAGGGAATAGGAGTGCAAGCTCACTGGGGCAGGGGCTGATGTGACTGATATACTCTCTGTAATGTGTGTGTACACGGTACATGTGATAGGGAATAGGAGTGCAAGCTCACTGGGGCAGGGGCTGATGTGACTGATATACTCTCTGTAATGTGTGTGTACAGGGTACATGTGATAGGGAATAGGAGTGCAAGCTCACTGGGGCAGGGGCTGATGTGACTGATATACTCTCTGTAATGTGTGTGTACAGGGTACATGTGATAGGGAATAGGAGTGCAAGCTCACTGGGGCAGGGGCTGATGTGACTGATATACTCTCTGTAATGTGTGTGTACAGGGTACATGTGATAGGGAATAGGAGTGCAAGCTCACTGGGGCAGGGGCTGATGTGACTGATATACTCTCTGTAATGTGTGTGTACAGGGTACATGTGATAGGGAATAGGAGTGCAAGCTCACTGGGGCAGGGGCTGATGTGACTGATATACTCTCTGTAATGTGTGTGTACAGGGTACATATGACAGGGAATAGGAGTGCAAGCTCACTGGGGCAGGGGCTGATGTGACTGATATACTCTCTGTAATGTGTGTGTACAGGGTACATGTGATAGGGAATAGGAGTGCAAGCTCACTGGGGCAGGGGCTGATGTGACTGATATACTCTCTGTAATGTGTGTGTACAGGGTACATATGACAGGGAATAGGAGTGCAAGCTCACTGGGGCAGGGGCTGATGTGACTGATATACTCTCTGTAATGTGTGTGTACAGGGTACATATGACAGGGAATAGGAGTGCAAGCTCACTGGGGCAGGGGCTGATGTGACTGATATACTCTCTGTAATGTGTGTGTACAGGGTACATGTGATAGGGAATAGGAATGTAAGCTCACTGGTGCAGGGGCTGATGTGACTGATATACTCTCTGTAATGTGTGTGTACACGGTACATGTGATAGGGAATAAGAGTGCAAGCTCACTGGTGCAGGGGCTGATGTGACTGATATACTCTCTGTAATGTGTGTGTACAGGGTACATGTGATAGGGAATAGGAATGTAAGCTCACTGGTGCAGGGGCTGATGTGACTGATATACTCTCTGTAATGTGTGTGTACAGGGTACATGTGATAGGGAATAGGAGTGCAAGCTCACTGGTGCAGGGGCTGATGTGACTGATATACTCTCTGTAATGTGTGTGTACACGGTACATGTGATAGGGAATAGGAGTGCAAGCTCACTGGGGCAGGGGCTGATGTGACTGATATACTCTCTGTAATGTGTGTGTACACGGTACATGTGATAGGGAATAGGAGTGCAAGCTCACTGGGGCAGGGGCTGATGTGACTGATATACTCTCTGTAATGTGTGTGTACACGGTACATGTGATAGGGAATAGGAGTGCAAGCTCACTGGGGCAGGGGCTGATGTGACTGATATACTCTCTGTAATGTGTGTGTACACGGTACATGTGATAGGGAATAGGAGTGCAAGCTCACTGGGGCAGGGGCTGATGTGACTGATATACTCTCTGTAATGTGTGTGTACACGGTACATGTGATAGGGAATAGGAGTGCAAGCTCACTGGGGCAGGGGCTGATGTGACTGATATACTCTCTGTAATGTGTGTGTACAGGGTACATGTGATAGGGAATAGGAATGTAAGCTCACTGGGGCAGGGGCTGATGTGACTGATATACTCTCTGTAATGTGTGTGTACAGGGTACATGTGATAGGGAATAGGAGTGCAAGCTCACTGGGGCAGGGGCTGATGTGACTGATATACTCTCTGTAATGTGTGTGTACAGGGTACATGTCATAGGGAATAGGAATGTAAGCTCACTGGGGCAGGGGCTGATGTGACTGATATACTCTCTGTAATGTGTGTGTACAGGGTACATGTGATAGGGAATAGGAGTGCAAGCTCACTGGGGCAGGGGCTGATGTGACTGATATACTCTCTGTAATGTGTGTGTACAGGGTACATATGACAGGGAATAGGAGTGCAAGCTCACTGGGGCAGGGGCTGATGTGACTGATATACTCTCTGTAATGTGTGTGTACAGGGTACATGTGATAGGGAATAGGAGTGCAAGCTCACTGGGGCAGGGGCTGATGTGACTGATATACTCTCTGTAATGTGTGTGTACAGGGTACATATGACAGGGAATAGGAGTGCAAGCTCACTGGGGCAGGGGCTGATGTGACTGATATACTCTCTGTAATGTGTGTGTACAGGGTACATATGACAGGGAATAGGAGTGCAAGCTCACTGGGGCAGGGGCTGATGTGACTGATATACTCTCTGTAATGTGTGTGTACAGGGTACATGTGATAGGGAATAGGAATGTAAGCTCACTGGTGCAGGGGCTGATGTGACTGATATACTCTCTGTAATGTGTGTGTACACGGTACATGTGATAGGGAATAAGAGTGCAAGCTCACTGGTGCAGGGGCTGATGTGACTGATATACTCTCTGTAATGTGTGTGTACAGGGTACATGTGATAGGGAATAGGAATGTAAGCTCACTGGTGCAGGGGCTGATGTGACTGATATACTCTCTGTAATGTGTGTGTACAGGGTACATGTGATAGGGAATAGGAGTGCAAGCTCACTGGTGCAGGGGCTGATGTGACTGATATACTCTCTGTAATGTGTGTGTACAGGGTACATGTGATAGGGAATAGGAGTGCAAGCTCACTGGGGCAGGGGCTGATGTGACTGATATACTCTCTGTAATGTGTGTGTACACGGTACATGTGATAGGGAATAGGAGTGCAAGCTCACTGGGGCAGGGGCTGATGTGACTGATATACTCTCTGTAATGTGTGTGTACAGGGTACATGTGATAGGGAATAGGAGTGCAAGCTCACTGGGGCAGGGGCTGATGTGACTGATATACTCTCTGTAATGTGTGTGTACACGGTACATGTGATAGGGAATAGGAGTGCAAGCTCACTGGGGCAGGGGCTGATGTGACTGATATACTCTCTGTAATGTGTGTGTACACGGTACATGTGATAGGGAATAGGAGTGCAAGCTCACTGGGGCAGGGGCTGATGTGACTGATATACTCTCTGTAATGTGTGTGTACAGGGTACATGTGATAGGGAATAGGAGTGCAAGCTCACTGGTGCAGGGGCTGATGTGACTGATATACTCTCTGTAATGTGTGTGTACAGGGTACATATGACAGGGAATAGGAGTGCAAGCTCACTGGGGCAGGGGCTGATGTGACTGATATACTCTCTGTAATGTGTGTGTACAGGGTACATGTGATAGGGAATAGGAATGTAAGCTCACTGGTGCAGGGGCTGATGTGACTGATATACTCTCTGTAATGTGTGTGTACACGGTACATGTGATAGGGAATAAGAGTGCAAGCTCACTGGTGCAGGGGCTGATGTGACTGATATACTCTCTGTAATGTGTGTGTACAGGGTACATGTGATAGGGAATAGGAATGTAAGCTCACTGGTGCAGGGGCTGATGTGACTGATATACTCTCTGTAATGTGTGTGTACAGGGTACATGTGATAGGGAATAGGAGTGCAAGCTCACTGGTGCAGGGGCTGATGTGACTGATATACTCTCTGTAATGTGTGTGTACAGGGTACATGTGATAGGGAATAGGAGTGCAAGCTCACTGGGGCAGGGGCTGATGTGACTGATATACTCTCTGTAATGTGTGTGTACACGGTACATGTGATAGGGAATAGGAGTGCAAGCTCACTGGGGCAGGGGCTGATGTGACTGATATACTCTCTGTAATGTGTGTGTACAGGGTACATGTGATAGGGAATAGGAGTGCAAGCTCACTGGGGCAGGGGCTGATGTGACTGATATACTCTCTGTAATGTGTGTGTACACGGTACATGTGATAGGGAATAGGAGTGCAAGCTCACTGGGGCAGGGGCTGATGTGACTGATATACTCTCTGTAATGTGTGTGTACACGGTACATGTGATAGGGAATAGGAGTGCAAGCTCACTGGGGCAGGGGCTGATGTGACTGATATACTCTCTGTAATGTGTGTGTACAGGGTACATGTGATAGGGAATAGGAGTGCAAGCTCACTGGTGCAGGGGCTGATGTGACTGATATACTCTCTGTAATGTGTGTGTACAGGGTACATGTCATAGGGAATAGGAATGTAAGCTCACTGGTGCAGGGGCTGATGTGACTGATATACTCTCTGTAATGTGTGTGTACAGGGTACATGTCATAGGGAATAGGAGTGTAAGCTCACTGGTGCAGGGGCTGATGTGACTGATATACTCTCCGTAATGTGTGTGTACAGGGTACATGTGATAGGGAATAGGAGTGCAAGCTCACTGGGGCAGGGGCTGATGTGACTGATATACTCTCTGTAATGTCTGTGTACAGGGTACATGTGATAGGGAATAGGAGTGCAAGCTCACTGGGGCAGGGGCTGATGTGACTGATATACTCTCTGTAATGTGTGTGTACAGGGTACATGTGATAGGGAATAGGAGTGCAAGCTCACTGGGGCAGGGGCTGATGTGACTGATATACTCTCTGTAATGTGTGTGTACACGGTACATGTGATAGGGAATAGGAGTGCAAGCTCACTGGGGCAGGGGCTGATGTGACTGATATACTCTCTGTAATGTGTGTGTACAGGGTACATGTGATAGGGAATAGGAGTGCAAGCTCACTGGGGCAGGGGCTGATGTGACTGATATACTCTCTGTAATGTGTGTGTACAGGGTACATGTCATAGGGAATAGGAATGTAAGCTCACTGGGGCAGGGGCTGATGTGACTGATATACTCTCTGTAATGTGTGTGTACAGGGTACATGTGATAGGGAATAGGAGTGCAAGCTCACTGGTGCAGGGGCTGATGTGACTGATATACTCTCTGTAATGTGTGTGTACAGGGTACATGTGATAGGGAATAGGAGTGCAAGCTCACTGGGGCAGGGGCTGATGTGACTGATATACTCTCTGTAATGTGTGTGTACACGGTACATGTAATAGGGAATAAGAGTGCAAGCTCACTGGGGCAGGGGCTGATGTGACTGATATACTCTCTGTAATGTGTGTGTACACGGTACATGTGATAGGGAATAGGAGTGCAAGCTCACTGGGGCAGGGGCTGATGTGACTGATATACTCTCTGTAATGTGTGTGTACAGGGTACATGTGATAGGGAATAGGAGTGCAAGCTCACTGGGGCAGGGGCTGATGTGACTGATATACTCTCTGTAATGTGTGTGTACAGGGTACATGTGATAGGGAATAGGAGTGCAAGCTCACTGGGGCAGGGGCTGATGTGACTGATATACTCTCTGTAATGTGTGTGTACAGGGTACATGTGATAGGGAATAGGAGTGCAAGCTCACTGGGGCAGGGGCTGATGTGACTGATATACTCTCTGTAATGTGTGTGTACAGGGTACATGTGATAGGGAATAGGAGTGCAAGCTCACTGGGGCAGGGGCTGATGTGACTGATATACTCTCTGTAATGTGTGTGTACAGGGTACATGTGATAGGGAATAGGAGTGCAAGCTCACTGGGGCAGGGGCTGATGTGACTGATATACTCTCTGTAATGTGTGTGTACAGGGTACATGTGATAGGGAATAGGAGTGCAAGCTCACTGGGGCAGGGGCTGATGTGACTGATATACTCTCTGTAATGTGTGTGTACAGGGTACATGTCATAGGGAATAGGAATGTAAGCTCACTGGGGCAGGGGCTGATGTGACTGATATACTCTCTGTAATGTGTGTGTACACGGTACATGTGATAGGGAATAGGAGTGCAAGCTCACTGGGGCAGGGGCTGATGTGACTGATATACTCTCTGTAATGTGTGTGTACAGGGTACATGTGATAGGGAATAGGAGTGCAAGCTCACTGGGGCAGATGTGACTGATATACTCTCTGTAATGTGTGTGTACACGGTACATGTGATAGGGAATAGGAGTGCAAGCTCACTGGGGCAGGGGCTGATGTGACTGATATACTCTCTGTAATGTGTGTGTACAGGGTACATGTGATAGGGAATAGGAGTGCAAGCTCACTGGGGCAGGGGCTGATGTGACTGATATACTCTCTGTAATGTGTGTGTACAGGGTACATGTGATAGGGAATAGGAGTGCAAGCTCACTGGGGCAGGGGCTGATGTGACTGATATACTCTCTGTAATGTGTGTGTACACGGTACATGTGATAGGGAATAGGAGTGCAAGCTCACTGGGGCAGGGGCTGATGTGACTGATATACTCTCTGTAATGTGTGTGTACACGGTACATGTGATAGGGAATAGGAGTGCAAGCTCACTGGGGCAGGGGCTGATGTGACTGATATACTCTCTGTAATGTGTGTGTACAGGGTACATGTGATAGGGAATAGGAGTGCAAGCTCACTGGTGCAGGGGCTGATGTGACTGATATACTCTCTGTAATGTGTGTGTACAGGGTACATGTCATAGGGAATAGGAATGTAAGCTCACTGGTGCAGGGGCTGATGTGACTGATATACTCTCTGTAATGTGTGTGTACAGGGTACATGTCATAGGGAATAGGAGTGTAAGCTCACTGGTGCAGGGGCTGATGTGACTGATATACTCTCCGTAATGTGTGTGTACAGGGTACATGTGATAGGGAATAGGAGTGCAAGCTCACTGGGGCAGGGGCTGATGTGACTGATATACTCTCTGTAATGTCTGTGTACAGGGTACATGTGATAGGGAATAGGAGTGCAAGCTCACTGGGGCAGGGGCTGATGTGACTGATATACTCTCTGTAATGTGTGTGTACAGGGTACATGTGATAGGGAATAGGAGTGCAAGCTCACTGGGGCAGGGGCTGATGTGACTGATATACTCTCTGTAATGTGTGTGTACACGGTACATGTGATAGGGAATAGGAGTGCAAGCTCACTGGGGCAGGGGCTGATGTGACTGATATACTCTCTGTAATGTGTGTGTACAGGGTACATGTGATAGGGAATAGGAGTGCAAGCTCACTGGGGCAGGGGCTGATGTGACTGATATACTCTCTGTAATGTGTGTGTACAGGGTACATGTGATAGGGAATAGGAGTGCAAGCTCACTGGTGCAGGGGCTGATGTGACTGATATACTCTCTGTAATGTGTGTGTACAGGGTACATGTGATAGGGAATAGGAGTGCAAGCTCACTGGGGCAGGGGCTGATGTGACTGATATACTCTCTGTAATGTGTGTGTACACGGTACATGTAATAGGGAATAAGAGTGCAAGCTCACTGGGGCAGGGGCTGATGTGACTGATATACTCTCTGTAATGTGTGTGTACACGGTACATGTGATAGGGAATAGGAGTGCAAGCTCACTGGGGCAGGGGCTGATGTGACTGATATACTCTCTGTAATGTGTGTGTACAGGGTACATGTGATAGGGAATAGGAGTGCAAGCTCACTGGGGCAGGGGCTGATGTGACTGATATACTCTCTGTAATGTGTGTGTACAGGGTACATGTGATAGGGAATAGGAGTGCAAGCTCACTGGGGCAGGGGCTGATGTGACTGATATACTCTCTGTAATGTGTGTGTACAGGGTACATGTGATAGGGAATAGGAGTGCAAGCTCACTGGGGCAGGGGCTGATGTGACTGATATACTCTCTGTAATGTGTGTGTACAGGGTACATGTGATAGGGAATAGGAGTGCAAGCTCACTGGGGCAGGGGCTGATGTGACTGATATACTCTCTGTAATGTGTGTGTACAGGGTACATGTGATAGGGAATAGGAGTGCAAGCTCACTGGGGCAGGGGCTGATGTGACTGATATACTCTCTGTAATGTGTGTGTACAGGGTACATGTGATAGGGAATAGGAGTGCAAGCTCACTGGGGCAGGGGCTGATGTGACTGATATACTCTCTGTAATGTGTGTGTACAGGGTACATGTCATAGGGAATAGGAATGTAAGCTCACTGGGGCAGGGGCTGATGTGACTGATATACTCTCTGTAATGTGTGTGTACACGGTACATGTGATAGGGAATAGGAGTGCAAGCTCACTGGGGCAGGGGCTGATGTGACTGATATACTCTCTGTAATGTGTGTGTACAGGGTACATGTGATAGGGAATAGGAGTGCAAGCTCACTGGGGCAGATGTGACTGATATACTCTCTGTAATGTGTGTGTACACGGTACATGTGATAGGGAATAGGAGTGCAAGCTCACTGGGGCAGGGGCTGATGTGACTGATATACTCTCTGTAATGTGTGTGTACAGGGTACATGTGATAGGGAATAGGAGTGCAAGCTCACTGGGGCAGGGGCTGATGTGACTGATATACTCTCTGTAATGTGTGTGTACAGGGTACATGTGATAGGGAATAGGAGTGCAAGCTCACTGGGGCAGGGGCTGATGTGACTGATATACTCTCTGTAATGTGTGTGTACACGGTACATGTGATAGGGAATAGGAGTGCAAGCTCACTGGGGCAGGGGCTGATGTGACTGATATACTCTCTGTAATGTGTGTGTACAGGGTACATGTGATAGGGAATAGGAGTGTAAGCTCACTGGTGCAGGGGCTGATGTGACTGATATACTCTCTGTAATGTGTGTGTACAGGGTACATGTCATAGGGAATAGGAATGTAAGCTCACTGGGGCAGGGGCTGATGTGACTGATATACTCTCTGTAATGTGTGTGTACATGGTACATGTGATAGGGAATAGGAGTGTAAGCTCACTGGTGCAGGGGCTGATGTGACTGATATACTCTCTGTAATGTGTGTGTACAGGGTACATGTGATAGGGAATAGGAGTGCAAGCTCACTGGGGCAGGGGCTGATGTGACTGATATACTCTCTGTAATGTGTGTGTACAGGGTACATATGACAGGGAATAGGAGTGCAAGCTCACTGGGGCAGGGGCTGATGTGACTGATATACTCTCTGTAATGTGTGTGTACAGGGTACATGTGATAGGGAATAGGAGTGCAAGCTCACTGGGGCAGGGGCTGATGTGACTGATATACTCTCTGTAATGTGTGTGTACAGGGTACATGTGATAGGGAATAGGAGTGCAAGCTCACTGGGGCAGGGGCTGATGTGACTGATATACTCTCTGTAATGTGTGTGTACAGGGTACATGTGATAGGGAATAGGAGTGTAAGCTCACTGGGGCAGGGGCTGATGTGACTGATATACTCTCTGTAATGTGTGTGTACAGGGTACATGTGATAGGGAATAGGAGTGTAAGCTCACTGGTGCAGGGGCTGATGTGACTGATATACTCTCTGTAATGTGTGTGTACACGGTACATGTGATAGGGAATAGGAGTGCAAGCTCACTGGGGCAGGGGCTGATGTGACTGATATACTCTCTGTAATGTGTGTGTACAGGGTACATGTGATAGGGAATAGGAGTGCAAGCTCACTGGGGCAGGGGCTGATGTGACTGATATACTCTCTGTAATGTGTGTGTACAGGGTACATGTGATAGGGAATAGGAGTGCAAGCTCACTGGGGCAGGGGCTGATGTGACTGATATACTCTCTGTAATGTGTGTGTACACGGTACATGTGATAGGGAATAGGAGTGCGAGCTCACTGGGGCAGGGGCTGATGTGACTGATATACTCTCTGTAATGTGTGTGTACAGGGTACATGTGATAGGGAATAGGAGTGCGAGCTCACTGGGGCAGGGGCTGATGTGACTGATATACTCTCTGTAATGTGTGTGTACAGGGTACATGTGATAGGGAATAGGAGTGCAAGCTCACTGGGGCAGGGGCTGATGTGACTGATATACTCTCTGTAATGTGTGTGTACAGGGTACATGTGATAGGGAATAGGAGTGCAAGCTCACTGGGGAAGGGGCTGATGTGACTGATATACTCTCTGTAATGTGTGTGTACAGGGTACATGTCATAGGGAATAGGAATGTAAGCTCACTGGGGCAGGGGCTGATGTGACTGATATACTCTCTGTAATGTGTGTGTACAGGGTACATGTGATAGGGAATAGGAGTGCAAGCTCACTGGGGCAGGGGCTGATGTGACTGATATACTCTCTGTAATGTGTGTGTACAGGGTACATGTGATAGGGAATAGGAGTGCAAGCTCACTGGGGCAGGGGCTGATGTGACTGATATACTCTCTGTAATGTGTGTGTACAGGGTACATGTGATAGGGAATAGGAGTGCAAGCTCACTGGGGCAGGGGCTGATGTGAATGACCTTTGCTGTAGTAGGACCTGTGTTTTCATCAGTATGGCATTATATACTGTAATATGTTCCCAGCTACGGGGTGTGAGTGAGGGGCGGATGAAGGGTGAACCAGCTGTAGCCTCCTTACAAGGGGTGCGGTAGATTGTTTAGCCTGAAATCCACGTTGCTGTTTAATGCATTGGCTTCTATGGGGGCTGAGAGTAAATAAATACAATCCACCCTAAACTCCCTCCTGGGGAACACTTATAAGAAGGTTAATGGCTAAGGTCAGCTAACGAGCTCCGCTTCCCCTCAATGAAATCAACATATCTCACTAATGAGGGGAGGAAGCCCTCATTTCCTTGGGTCTGCTTATTCTCCTCCTAAAAACAAGTCTGGTGCCCATTTAGCAATATTAAATCCCTCCAGGCGTTAGGAAACTACATGAGAATCCACAGATCACACACAAATAAACACGGCTCATTCATAGCAAGACGTAAGAACATAATGGAATATGAAGAGAAATGTCACATTCATGTAGACAGTAATAGCACATGTGACTCCCGGTCTGGGGCCTCTTCTACTGAGGGCATACAACAGGTGACTTGTGATTAATGCATTATACCGCATACTGTATATCCACATGACAGCGGTCTACATGTCCACTTTCAGAATCAGAATCAGCTTTATTGGCCAGGTGTACTCACGTACACTAGGAATTTTTTGTGGTACAATGCATCGCCAAGCAGCAACATGAAGGGGGAATACAGAGCATAAGAAGGGGGAAGAACGTAGCATACATTACACGTAGGAGTTGATACTGCACATTGCAACTGTACGATAGACTCGACGTATTAGACATATTATACATGTTAGACTTTTTCAGTGTACTAACCAGGAATAGAAGGAAGTGGATATTCTTAAAAGACTAAACAGTTCCATTTGCAGAATGTCTGCGCACACCTTTACACGCTGAAAACATTTGTGTGGATGCCGCCATATTGCCACCGACATCAGCTCATTACTGGGTATTTATTTATTAACAGTTTCTTATATAGCGCAGCATATTCCGTTGCGCTTTACAGTTGTAATAACAGTAATAGAACAACACTGGGTAATATAACAGACAGACCTAGACGTAGGAGGGCCCTGCTCGTGAGCTTACACTCTATAAGGGAATAGACATTGATACACAAGGATAGATGCTACCTATTACCCAGGAAAGCTCCGGGTCCTGACGGAGTGTCACCATCTGCCCTGAGAGCATGTGCAGGTCAGCTCGCCCCCATATTCACCAAGATCTTCAACAAATCGCTGGAGCTACAGAAAGTCTCTTCCTGCCTCAAAAGGTCTACTATCTTCCCGGTCCCCAAGAAACCCTCTATCACGAGCCTGAACGACTACAGGCCGATAGCACTGACGTCTGTGGTCATGAAAACGTTCGAGCGTCTGGTCTTGAATCACCTGAAAACTGTGACTGGCCCCCAACTGGACCCCCTACAGTTCGACTATCGATCGAATCGGTGTGTCATGGATGCAGTCAACCTGGGCCTGCACTATATTCTACAGAACCTAGACATTCCCGGCACCTACGCGAGGGTCCTGTTTGTCGATTGTAGCTCGGCCTTCAATACAATCGTCCCCAGCATCCTCCACCCCAAATTACTTCGCCTAGGGGTCCCAGAAGCTACCTGTTCCTGGATAATAGACTTCCTGACAGATAGGACACAGGTAGTGAAAGCGAGGAGATTTACCTCTCAAGCGCGGTCCATTAGTACAGGGGCCCCTCAGGGCTGTGTCCTCTCATCCCTGCTCTTCTCCCTGTACACAAATGACTGCACCTCAGAGGCGCATTCAGTAAAGATCATCAAATTCGCCGATGACACCACCGTCATTGGCCTCATCAAGGACGGGGACGAATCGGCCTATAGACAGGAAGTAGACCGGTTGGCCCAGTGGTGCACCCACAACAACCTTGAGCTCAACACCCTCAAAACTGTTGAGATGATAGTGGACTTCAGGAAGAAGTCAGCTAGTGCACCTCCGCTAACGATTGCTGACAGTGTGGTATCGCTAGTGGACTCCTACAAGTTTCTAGGAACCACAATCTCCCGGGACCTTAAATGGGGGTCCAACGCTGACGCCACTCTCGGGAAAGCGCAGCAGAGGTTATTCTTCCTCAGGCAACTAAGGAAGTTCAACATCCCACAGAAGCTTCTGCTCCTCTTCTACTCCGCGATTGTGGAGTCGGTACTGTGCTCCTCGATACTGGTACGGTACAGCTCCGCCAGCGTGAGGGACAGATGCAGGCTCCAAAAGGTGGTCAGAACCGCAGAGAAGATCATCGGGGCCGAACTACCCTCAGTCCAGGACCTGTACCTGTCCAGAGCTAAAAAGCGGGCAACGAAGATAGTAAAGGACCAGCTACACAGCATGCATTAACTTGCTTCCTTCAGGCAGGCGTTACGGGGCCGTCCCCGACAGGTCCACCAGAAGCCTCAAAAGTTTCTTTCCCCAAGCGGTCCGCCTGCTGAACTCCTGAACATTGACTGACTAGACGTACATGTAACTAACTTGTGTCCCTACGGTTTCTTATGAATACATCTGTATTCCTGGCGGACGGGGGTGCCGGCAGCTGGGTGAGCGTCAGTATCGTGACCACCGGGATCCCAACAGCCGGCAAATTGATTGCCTCTTGTTTCTTAGATGTATGTAACATGATTTTGAGACAGAATGAATGTGGGGAACAGAGGACAGATCAGAGTCAGGGATGACACCTAGGCAGCGAGCTTGTGGGGTAGGGATGATTACTGAGTTATCAACAGTGATAGAGATATCAGGTTGGGAACTGCTATTGGCCGGTGGAAATAGAATTAATTCTGTTTTGGAAATATTAAGTTTGAGGTGGCGAGATGTCATCCAGGTTGAAACGGCAGAATAGCATTCAGTGACACAGCCCAATACAGAAGGTGACAAATCAGGGGAGGATAGGTAGATCTGAGTATTATCTGATGATACTGAAATCCAAAAGAGCTGATTAGTTTCCCAAGAGATGAGGTATAGATTGAGGAAAGCAGGGGACCTAAGACTGAGCCTTGTGGTACTCCAACTGAGAGAGGTATGTTAGTAATGTGTGAGATCACCTTCCATCCACAGTACCAGTACTGAATACAGGCGGAAGGGGTGGTAAGACCACCTTCCATCCACAGTACTAGGTCCAAGGCCAGATGAAAGGAGTGGTGAGATCTCCTTCCATCCACAGTACCAGGCCCGAGTCCGGATGGAAGGGGTGGTGAGATCTCCTTCCATCCACAGTACCAGGCCCGAGTTCGGACGGAAGGGGTGGTGAGATCTCCTTCCATCCTCAGTACCAGGCCCGAGTTCGGACGGAAGGGGTGGTGAGATCTCCTTCCATCCACAGTACCAGGCCCGAGTCCGGACGGAAGAGGTGGTGAGATCTACTTTCATCCACAGTACCAGGCCCGAGTCCGGATGGAAGAGGTGGTGAGATCTACTTTCATCCACAGTACCAGGCCCAAGTCCGGACGGAAGAGGTGGTGAGATCTCTTTCCATCCACAGTACCAGGCCGAGTCCGGATGGAAGGGGTGGTGAGATCTCCATCCATCCACAGTACCAGGCCCGAGTCCGGATGCAAGGGGTGGTGAGATCTCCTTCCATCCACAGTACCAGGCCCGAGTTCGGACGGAAGGGGTGGTGAGATCTCCTTCCATCCTCAGTACCAGGCCCGAGTTCGGACGGAAGGGGTGGTGAGATCTCCTTCCATCCACAGTACCAGGCCCGAGTCCGGACGGAAGAGGTGGTGAGATCTACTTTCATCCACAGTACCAGGCCCGAGTCCGGATGGAAGAGGTGGTGAGATCTACTTTCATCCACAGTACCAGGCCCAAGTCTGGACGGAAGAGGTGGTGAGATCTCCTTCCATCCACAGTACCAGGCCGAGTCCGGATGGAAGGGGTGGTGAGATCTCCATCCATCCACAGTACCAGGCCCGAGTCCGGATGCAAGGGGTGGTGAGATCTCCTTCCATCCACAGTACCAGGCCCAAGTCCGGACGGAAGAGGTGGTGAGATCTCCTTCCATCCACAGTACCAGGCCGAGTCCGGATGGAAGGGGTGGTGAGATCTCCATCCATCCACAGTACCAGGCCCGAGTCCGGATGCAAGGGGTGGTGAGATCTCCTTCCATCCACAGTACCAGGCCCGAGTCCGGATGGAAGAGGTGGTGAGATCGCCTTCCATCCACAGTACCAGGCCCGAGTCCAGACAGAAGAGGTGGTGAGATCTCCTTCCATCCACAGTACCAGGCCCGAGTCCAGACAGAAGAGGTGGTGAGATCTCCTTCCTTCCTCAGTACCAGGCCCGAGTCCAGACGGAAGAGGTGGTGAGATCTCCTTCCATCCACAGTACCAGGCCCGAGTCCGGACGGAAGAGGTGGTGAGATCTACTTTCATCCACAGTACCAGGCCCGAGTCCGGACGGAAGGGGTGGTGAGATCTACTTGCATCCACAGTACCAGGCCCAAGTCCGGACGGAAGAGGTGGTGAGATCTCCTTCCATCCACAGTACCAGGCCGAGTCCGGATGGAAGGGGTGGTGAGATCTCCATCCATCCACAGTACCAGGCCCGAGTCCGGATGCAAGGGGTGGTGAGATCTCCTTCCATCCACAGTACCAGGCCCAAGTCCGGACGGAAGAGGTGGTGAGATCTCCTTCCTTCCTCAGTACCAGGCCCGAGTCCAGACGGAAGAGGTGCTCATCTACAGGGAAATGGATCCTGTTGCCAAGTGCCTGGACTAAGCGCAGGATAGGCATGTGGAGCCAGCTTGGGTGAGCTGACACTGTGTAACATTTTTGGTGATAACTGTTTGCAACATGAAATTTTGCTGCAAAAAAATATGTGAATGCAGCGAGGAGGTATACTGGGTACTGGGGACATAACCACAAGAGAGTGCGGAAGATGCCGATTCTTCCTCCTCAGAGGGAACACTGAAAAGGTGATGGGGGCGTGGGGGGGGGGGGGGGGGGGGGGAGAGAGACAGGGAAGGAGAGCTGATGGAGGCGGGGAGAGCATAAAAGATACAGGGATGGAAGGAAGGAAGGAAAGAAAGAGAAAGAAAGAAAGAAAGATAGATATGGAGAGAAAGAGAGGGAGAAAGAGGCATATAGAGAAAGAGAAAGAGATGAGGACAGAGAGAAAGAGAGGGAGTAAGAGATGGAGAAAGAGAAGAAGGGAAAGACGAGGAGAAAGAGGAAAGGAGAGAGAGCGATAGAGAGAAATTTAAAGAGATGGAGAGAGAGGAAGGGAGAGACAGAGAGAGATTGTGAGAAAGGGAGTGAGCGAGATAGAAGAAGAGAGTGAGAGAAAAAGAGAGAGAAGGGGAGATGGTGGGAGAGAAAGAGAGGGATGGAAGGAGAGAAAGAGAGGGATGGAAGGAGAGAAAGGGGTATGGAGAGAGATTGAGAGGGGAGGGAAGGAGAGAGAGTGTGAGAAAGGAAGGGAGAGATAGACAGAGAGAGGGAAGAAGAGAGGGTGAGATGGAAAGATAGGGAGAGACGGAGGGAGAGAGAGAGATAGGGAGAGATGGAAATAGAGAGAGAAAAAGAGACAGAGGGAGAGAGGGGGGAGACTGGGACAGACAGTTTTACAACTTGCACACTTTTCAGTGATGGCAGAAAGCGGCTGAGAGTGGGAAAGAGATAAACAGATGCCTCCAGTGCCCGCGTCTGTCACCAAACCAACGCCACAAAGTACTGGAGCAGAAAAGAAATGCATAAAAATAGAGCAGTGAAACAATGTAACAACCACACGCTGTTATTATTCCGCTTTCCGTGTCAGCAGATAAAGGCGTGAAACACAAATCTGTAATTGCAGGGATGAATAAGGAAAATGAAGGACACCCCAGTGGTGTTACACACGTGTTCAGATGGAAAATGCCGACAATTATATTTTATAAAGCTCTGGATCTATGTATTAAAGCTACAAATATCATATAGAGATACCAGCGGATGACTGTGACTGCTACGCCAGCTGCAGGACGTGTACCTAGCCTCTAGGGGGGCTGCAGCTACATCTGGTTACAGGGTAGGGGGTGTGAGGCCTGGTACCTACCTGTATATCTGCAGCACATACTAGTCCTATACCCCAACTCTAATACCTAAACCCATCACACACAGGCGGGGTCTGCCACAAGCATGCCGGGGACTGCTGCGCCTCCTGGGAGTGTCATGGGGTTACAGCCATGTCATGGAAAGAGCGATCCGTTCGTGCGCATAGGCATGGCTCAGCACATGCGTGGCCAGCGACTGCTTTCTACAGTGTCCGCTGGAACTCTTACCCACTGAGTCATGTATTCTTAGTACTTCCTTACATATGATGGTGATTCTGGTGCCTAAAAAATCCCATGGGGTGGCAGCTCCCAACATGACTCCTGGGTACACCCAGATACCCTCCTTACCATGGGGGGTGGGGGCACCTCCAGCTCCCCCCCTTCAGCCTACCCTGGGCCTGATCTCTGCTGCAGGAGGACAGGACTGGTGCCCTGGCCTGACAATCCTGGGGTTCACGAAGAGTTCACACAAGAGTCATAACACCCCCCCCACCCCCATACATTAACCCTTCCATTGCCAATGCCTGTCCATAGACATGACCCCTACACTAACAAAGGGCTCTGTGTACTATGGGGTCTATTTACTAAGCCATTGGTTCCCAAACTGTGTGCCGTGGCACCCTGGGGTGCCTCGGGACCCTTGCAGGGGTGCCCTGGGTTGGTGGTCTAGGACCAATTCCAACTATTAATTGTCAATGTAATAAGTAAAAATAAGTGCTGGTGGCTGTCAGTAATAATATATGTGGACAAACAGAAGCAAATCTTGTCCCTCGCCATATAACTGAACCTATGGATGACACATAAACAAAATTTACTTCAGTCAATATTTCTTTCTAAATTTCTCAAAGAGAAACTTTTGGCCTAGGGGTGCCGTGAAAAAAAAATCTAATACTCTAGGGTGCCGTGATTCAAAAAAGTTTGGGAACCTCTGTACTAAGCCTTTGATGGAGCCCAAGTGGACAGAGATTCCCAACCAATCAGCTCCTGTCATTTTTTTAAACCCAGCCTGTAACATGGCAGTTAGGAGCTGATTGGCTGGTACTTTATCTCTCGCCACTTTATCTCTTTCCAATGCTTAATACATAGACCCCATAGTCCAACAGTCCCACTGTCCCCAGACATTAACCCCTTCACTGGACAGACACAACACCGGGCTCTCACACATTAACCCCTTCACTGGACAGTCACATCACCGGGCTCTCACACATTAACCCCTTCACTGGACAGACACAACACCAGGCTCTCACACATTAACCCCTTCACTGGACAGTCACAACACCGGGCTCTCACACATTAACCCCTTCACTGGACAGACACAAAACCGGGCTCTCAGACATTAACCCCTTCACTGGACAGTCACAAGACCGGGCTCTCAGACATTAACCCCTTCACTGGACAGACACAACACCGGGCTCTCACACATTAACCCCTTCACTGGACAGACACAACACCGGGCTCTCACACATTAACCCCTTCACTGGACAGACACAACACCGGGCTCTCACACATTAACCCCTTCACTGGACAGACACAACACCGGGCTCTCACACATTAACCCCTTCACTGGACAGACAACACCGGGCTCTCACACATTAACCCCTTCACTGGACAGTCACATCACCGAGCTCTCAGGCATTAACCCCTTCACTGGACAGACACAACACCGGGCTCTCACACATTAACCCCTTCACTGGACAGACACAACACCGGGCTCTCACACATTAACCCCTTCACTGGACAGACACAACACCGGGCTCTCACACATTAACCCCTTCACTGGACAGACAACACCGGGCTCTCACACAATAACCCCTTCACTGGACAGTCACATCACCGAGCTCTCACACATTAACCCCTTCACTGGACAGTCACATCACCGAGCTCTCAGACATTAACCCCTTCACTGGACAGTCACATCACCGAGCTCTCAGACATTAACCCCTTCACTGAACAGACACAACACTGGGCTCTCAGACATTAACCCCTTCACTGGACAGTCATAACACCGGGCTCTCGGACATTAACCCCTTCACTGGACAGACACAACACCAGGCTCTCACACATTAACCTCTTCAACTGGACAGTCACAATACCAGGCTCTCAGACATTAACCCCTTCACTGGACAGTCACAATACCAGGTTCTCAGACATTAACCCCTTCACTGGAAAGCCACAATACCAGGCTCTCAGACATTAACCCCTTCACTGGACAGACACAACACCTGGCTCTCAGACATTAACCCCTTCACTGGACAGTCACATCACCGAGCTCTCAGACATTAACCCCTTCACTGGACAGACAACACCGGGCTCTCAGACATTAACCTCTTCACTGGACAGACACAACACCGGGCTCTCACACATTAACCCCTTCACTGGACAGTCACATCACCGGGCTCTCACACATTAACCCCTTCACTGGACAGACACAACACCAGGCTCTCACACATTAACCCCTTCACTGGACAGACACAACACCGGGCTCTCACACATTAACCCCTTCACTGGACAGACACAACACCGGGCTCTCACACATTAACCCCTTCACTGGACAGTCACAACACCGAGCTCTCAGACATTAACCCCTTCACTGGACAGACACAACACCGGGCTCTCACATATTAACCCCTTCACTGGACAGTCACATCACCGGGCTCTCACACATTAACCCCTTCACTGGACAGGCACAAACCCAGGCTCTCACACATTAACCCCTTCACTGGACAGTCACAACACCGGGCTCTCACACATTAACCCCTTCACTGGACAGACACAACACCGGGCTCTCAGACATTAACCCCTTCACTGGACAGTCACAAGACCGGGCTCTCAGACATTAACCCCTTCACTGGACAGACACAACACCGGGCTCTCACACATTAACCCCTTCACTGGACAGACACAACACCGGGCTCTCACACATTAACCCCTTCACTGGACAGACAACACCGGGCTCTCACACATTAACCCCTTCACTGGACAGACACAACACCGGGCTCTCACACATTAACCCCTTCACTGGACAGACAACACCGGGCTCTCACACAATAACCCCTTCACTGGACAGTCACATCACCGAGCTCTCACACATTAACCCCTTCACTGGACAGACACAACACCGGGCTCTCACACATTAACCCCTTCACTGGACAGTCACAACACCGAGCTCTCAGACATTAACCCCTTCACTGGACAGACACAACACCAGGCTCTCACACATTAACCTCTTCAACTGGACAGTCACAATACCAGGCTCTCAGACATTAACCCCTTCACTGGACAGTCACAATACCAGGCTCTCAGGCATTAACCCCTTCACTGGAAAGCCACAATACCAGGCTCTCAGACATTAACCCCTTCACTGGACAGACACAACACCGGGCTCTCAGACATTAACCCCTTCACTGGACAGTCACATCACCGAGCTCTCAGACATTAACCCCTTCACTGGACAGACAACACCGGGCTCTCAGACATTAACCCCTTCACTGGACAGACACAACACCGGGCTCTCACACATTAACCCCTTCACTGGACAGTCACATCACCGGGCTCTCACACATTAACCCCTTCACTGGACAGACACAACACCAGGCTCTCACACATTAACCCCTTCACTGGACAGTCACAACACCGGGCTCTCACACATTAACCCCTTCACTGGACAGACACAACACCGGGCTCTCACACATTAACCCCTTCACTGGACAGTCACAACACCGAGCTCTCAGACATTAACCCCTTCACTGGACAGACACAACACCGGGCTCTCACATATTAACCCCTTCACTGGACAGTCACATCACCGAGCTCTCAGACATTAACCCCTTCACTGGACAGACACAACACCGGGCTCTCAGACATTAACCCCTTCACTGGACAGTCACATCACCGAGCTCTCAGACATTAACCCCTTCACTGGACAGACACAACACCGGGCTCTCAGACATTAACCCCTTCACTGGACATTCACATCACCGAGCTCTCAGACATTAACCCCTTTACTGGACAGACACAACACCGGGCTCTCAGACATTAACCCCTTCACTGGAAAGACACAACACCGGGCTCTCACACATTAACCCCTTCACTGGACAGACACATCACCCAGCTCTCAGACATTAACCCCTTCACTGGACAGACACAACACCGGGCTCTCAGACATTAACCCCTTCACTGGACAGTCACATCACCGAGCTCTCAGACATTAACCCCTTCACTGGACAGACAACACCGGGCTCTCACACATTAACCCCTTCACTGGACAGACACAACACCGGGCTCTCACACATTAACCCCTTCACTGGACAGTCACATCACCAGGCTTTCACACATTAACCCCTTCACTGGACAGACACAACACCGGGCTCTCACACATTAACCCCTTCACTGGATAGACACAACACCGGGCTCTCACACATTAACCCCCTTCACTAGACACTCACAACACCGGACTCTCACACATTAACCCCTTCACTGGACAGACACAACACCGGGCTCTCAGACATTAACCCCTTCACTGGACAGTCATAACACCGGGCTCTCAGACATTAACCCCTTCACTGGACAGTCACAACACCGGGCTCTCAGACATTAACCCCTTCACTGGACAGACACAACACCGGGCTCTTACACATTAACCCCTTCACTGGACAGACACAACACCGGGCTCTCAGACATTAACCCCTTCACTGGACAGTCACAAACCAGAGCTCTCAGACATTAACCCCTTCACTGGACAGTCACATCACCAGGCTCTCAGACATTAACCCCTTCACTGGACAGTCACATCACCAGGCTCTCAGACATTAACCCCTTCACTGGACAGTCACAAACCAGAGCTCTCAGACATTAACCCCTTCACTGGACAGTCACAATACCAGGCTCTCAGACATTAACCCCTTCACTGGAAAGCCACAATACCAGGCTCTCAGACATTAACCCCTTCACTGGACAGACACAACACCGGGCTCTCAGACATTAACCCCTTCACTGGACAGTCAACACGAGGCTCTCAGACATTAACCCCTTCACTGGACAGTCACATCACCGGGCTCTCACACATTAACCCCTTCACTGGACAGACAACACCGAGCTCTCCCACATTAACCCCTTCACTGAACAGACACAACACTGGGCTCTCAGACATTAACCCCTTCACTGGACAGTCATAACACCGGGCTCTCGGACATTAACCCCTTCACTGGACAGACACAACACCAGGCTCTCACACATTAACCCCTTCAACTGGACAGTCACAATACCAGGCTCTCAGACATTAACCCCTTCACTGGACAGTCACAATACCAGGCTCTCAGACATTAACCCCTTCACTGGAAAGCCACAATACCAGGCTCTCAGACATTAACCCCTTCACTGGACAGACACAACACCGGGCTCTCAGACATTAACCCCTTCACTGGACAGTCACATCACCGAGCTCTCAGACATTAACCCCTTCACTGGACAGACAACACCGGGCTCTCAGACATTAACCCCTTCACTGGACAGACAACACCGGGCTCTCACACATTAACCCCTTCACTGAACAGTCACATCACCAGGCTCTCACACATTAACCCCTTCACTGGACAGACACAACACCAGGCTCTCAGACATTAACCCCTTCACTGGACAGACACAACACCAGGCTCTCACACATTAACCCCTTCACTGGAAAGACACAACACCGGGCTCTCACACATTAACCCCTTCACTGGACAGTCACATCACCGAGCTCTCAGACATTAACCCCTTCACTGGACAGACACAACACCGGGCTCTCAGACATTAACCCCTTCACTGGACAGTCACATCACCGAGCTCTCAGACATTATCCCCTTCACTGGACAGACAACACCGTGCTCTCACACATTAACCCCTTCACTGGACAGACACAACACCGGGCTCTCACACATTAACCCCTTCACTGGACAGTCACATCACCAGGCTTTCACACATTAACCCCTTCACTGGACAGACACAACACCGGGCTCTCACACATTAACCCCTTCACTGGACAGACACAACACCGGGCTCTCACACATTAACCCCTTCACTGGACAGACAACACCGGGCTCTCACACATTAACCCCCTTCACTAGACAGTCACAACACCGGACTCTCACACATTAACCCCTTCACTGGACAGACAACACCGGGCTCTCAGACATTAACCCCTTCACTGGACAGTCACAAACCAGAGCTCTCAGACATTAACCCTTCACTGGACAGTCATAACACCGGGCTCTCAGACATTAACCCCTTCACTGGACAGTCACAACACCGGGCTCTCAGACATTAACCCCTTCACTGGACAGACACAACACCGGGCTCTTACACATTAACCCCTTCACTGGACAGACACAACACCAGGCTCTCAGACATTAACCCCTTCACTGGACAGTCACATCACCAGGCTCTCAGACATTAACAGGCTCTCAGACATTAACCCCTTCACTGGACAGACACAACACCGGGCTCTTACACATTAACCCCTTCACTGGACAGACACACACCAGGCTTTCGCACATTAACCCCTTCACTGGACAGACACAACACTGGGCTCTCACACATTAACCCCCTTCACTGGACAGTCACAACACCGGACTCTCACACATTAACCCCTTCACTGGACAGACACAACACCGGGCTCTCAGACATTAACCCCTTCACTGGACAGTCACAAACCAGAGCTCTCAGACATTAACCCCTTCACTGGACAGTCATAACACCGGGCTCTCAGACATTAACCCCTTCACTGGACAGTCACAACACCGGGCTCTCAGACATTAACCCCTTCACTGGACAGACACAACACCGGGCTCTTACACATTAACCCCTTCACTGGACAGTCACAACACCGGACTCTCAGACATTAACCCCTTCACTGGACAGACACAACCCCGAGCTCTCACACATTAACCCCTTCACTGGACAGTCACAACACCAGGCTCTCCCACATTAACCCCTTCACTGAACAGACACAACACTGGGCTCTCAGACATTAACCCCTTCATTGGACAGTCACAACATCGGGCTCTCAGACATTAACCCCTTCACTGGACAGACACAACAACAGGTTCTCACACATTAACCCCTTCACTGGACAGTCACAAACCAGAGCTCTCAGACATTAACCCCTTCACTGGACAGTCATAACACCGGGCTCTCAGACATTAACCCCTTCACTGGACAGTCACAACACCGGGCTCTCAGACATTAACCCCTTCACTGGACAGACACAACACCGGGCTCTTACACATTAACCCCTTCACTGGACAGACAACACCAGGCTCTCAGACATTAACCCCTTCACTGGACAGTCACAACACCGGGCTCTCAGACATTAACCCCTTCACTGGACAGTCACAATACCAGGCTCTCAGACATTAACCCCTTCACTGGAAAGCCACAATACCAGGCTCTCAGACATTAACCCCTTCACTGGACAGTCAACACGAGGCTCTCAGACATTAACCCCTTCACTGGACAGTCACATCACCGGGCTCTCACACATTAACCCCTTCACTGGACAGACAACACCGAGCTCTCCCACATTAACCCCTTCACTGAACAGACACAACACTGGGCTCTCAGACATTAACCCCTTCACTGGACAGTCATAACACCGGGCTCTCGGACATTAACCCCTTCACTGGACAGACACAACACCAGGCTCTCACACATTAACCCCTTCAACTGGACAGTCACAATACCAGGCTCTCAGACATTAACCCCTTCACTGGACAGTCACAATACCAGGCTCTCAGACATTAACCCCTTCACTGGAAAGCCACAATACCAGGCTCTCAGACATTAACCCCTTCACTGGACAGTCACAACACCAGGCTCTCCCACATTAACCCCTTCACTGAACAGACACAACACTGGGCTCTCAAACATTAACCCCTTCACTGGACAGTCACAACATCGGGCTCTCAGACATTAACCCCTTCACTGGACAGACACAACACCGGGCTCTCAGACATTAACCCCTTCACTGGACAGACACAACACCGGGCTCTCAGACATTAACCCCTTCACTGGACAGTCAACACGAGGCTCTCAGACATTCACCCCTTCACTGGACAGTCACATCACCGGGCTCTCACACATTAACCCCTTCAATGGACAGACAACACCGAGCTCTCACACATTAACCCCTTCACTGGACAGTCACATCACCGGGCTCTCACACATTAACCCCTTCACTGGACAGACAACACCGAGCTCTCACACATTAACCCCTTCACTGGACAGTCACAACACCAGGCTCTCACACATTAACCCCTTCACTGGACAGACACAACACCGGGATCTCAGACATTAACCCCTTCACTGGACAGTCAACACGAGGCTCTCAGACATTCACCCCTTCACTGGACAGTCACATCACCGGGCTCTCACACATTAACCCCTTCACTGGACAGACAACACCGAGCTCTCACACATTAACCCCTTCACTGGACAGTCACAACCCCGAGCTCTCACACATTAACCCCTTCACTGGACAGACAACACCGAGCTCTCCCACATTAACCCCTTCACTGAACAGACACAACACTGGGCTCTCAGACATTAACCCCTTCACTGGACAGTCATAACACCGGGCTCTCGGACATTAACCCCTTCACTGGACAGACACAACACCAGGCTCTCACACATTAACCCCTTCAACTGGACAGTCACAATACCAGGCTCTCAGACATTAACCCCTTCACTGGACAGTCACAATACCAGGCTCTCAGACATTAACCCCTTCACTGGAAAGCCACAATACCAGGCTCTCAGACATTAACCCCTTCACTGGACAGACACAACACCGGGCTCTCAGACATTAACCCCTTCACTGGACAGTCAACACGAGGCTCTCAGACATTAACCCCTTCACTGGACAGTCACATCACCGGGCTCTCACACATTAACCCCTTCACTGGACAGACAACACCGAGCTCTCCCACATTAACCCCTTCACTGAACAGACACAACACTGGGCTCTCACACATTAACCCCTTCACTGGACAGTCATAACACCGGGCTCTCGGACATTAACCCCTTCACTGGACAGACACAACACCAGGCTCTCACACATTAACCCCTTCAACTGGACAGTCACAATACCAGGCTCTCAGACATTAACCCCTTCACTGGACAGTCACAACACCGGGCTCTCAGACATTAACCCCTTCACTGGACAGTCACAACACCGGGCTCTCAGACATTAACCCCTTCACTGGACAGTCACATCACCGAGCTCTCAGACATTAACCCCTTCACTGGACAGACACAACACCGGGCTCTCAGACATTAACCCCTTCACTGGACAGACACAACACCGGGCTCTCAGACATTAACCCCTTCACTGGAGAGACACAACACCGGGCTCTCAGACATTAACCCCCTCACTTGACAGTCACAACACCAGGCTCTCAGACATTAACCCCTTCACTGGACAGTCACATCACCGAGTTCTCAGACATTAACCCCTTCACTGGACAGTCACATTATTAGGCTCTAACTGGTATTTACCATCCCTTCCATTACTATCGTATTTCCCATATGCACAAGAACTTGCTTCCTACTTCAAGGATAAGATTGATAAAATCTGAGATGAAATGGTATGCTCTAACTCAGCCAGTGACCTGCTCAATTCCCTACCTGAACCCTCTGGCACTTTCTCTTCATTTGATCCCACAAGTGAAGATGAAGTATCAACACTCTTTTCATCCTCCTACTCCACTACCTCTCCTCTTGATCCTATACCCTCACAGGTCAGTAAAACTTTGTCTCCTGTGCTTATCCCAACCTTAACTAAAATCTGTAATCTCTCTCTCTCTACTGGTATCTTTCCCTCTCTGTTTAAACATGCAGTCATTACTCCCATTCTAAAAAAACACAACTCTGACCCAAACACACTCTCTAACTACCGTCCCATTTCTCATCTACCCAGTCCCTCCAAGCTACTTGAGAGGCTTGCCTACACTCGCCTTACACACTTTCTTAACTCGCACAACTTATTGGACCCACTTCAGTCAGGCTTTCGTGCCCAACACTCCACAGAGACGGCACTGACCAAAGTAGTGAATGATCTAGTCACTGCTAGATCAAAAGGCCATTACACACTACTTATTCTTCTAGATCT
The DNA here is from genome assembly GCF_028390025.1 of Pseudophryne corroboree. Lineage (NCBI taxonomy): Eukaryota > Metazoa > Chordata > Amphibia > Anura > Myobatrachidae > Pseudophryne > Pseudophryne corroboree. The sequence goes on along the minus strand of NC_086446.1, from coordinate 776,174,015 downwards.
CTCTGCTGCTTTTGACACTGTTGACCACTCTCTTCTCATACAAACACTACAATCCCTAGGTCTTCAGGACACAGCCCTTTCTTGGTTCTCATCCTACCTATCTAATCGCTCTTTCAGTGTTCACTTCTCTGATTCTACCTCCTCTTCTCTACCTCTATCAGTTGGAGTACTGCAAGGCTCAGTCTTAGGTCCTCTGCTTTTCTCAATCTATACCTCCTCTCTTGGTAAAAACTAATCAGCTCCTTTGGATTTCAGTATCATTTGTACGCTGATGATACTCAAATCTACCTATCCTCCCCAGATTTATCACCATCTGTACTGGCTCGTGTCACTGGATGCCTGTCTGCCATTTCATCTTGGATGTCATCTCGCCACCTCAAACTCAACATTTCCAAAACAGAATTAATTATTTTCCCACCAGCTAAGAGTAGTTACCAACCTGATATCTCTATAACTGTTGACAATGCAACTATCCACCCCACCAGCTCGTTGCCTAGGTGTCACCCTTGACTCTGAACTGTCCTTTGTTCCACACATTCAATCTGTCTCTAAATCATGTTACATGCACCTTAAAAACGTATCCAAAATACGCCCTTATCTTATACAAGACACTGCAAAAACTCTAATCCATGCACTCATCATCTCCCGCATTGATTATTGTAATAGTCTCCTTACTGGTCTTCCCAAACATAGGCTCTCACCACTACAATCCATTTTAAATGCAGCTGCGAGGCTAATCTTCCTCGCCAGGCGTTCTTCATCTGCTGATCCGCTCTGTCAGTCTCTCCATTGGTTACCGGTATTCTACCGTGTCAAATATAAAATACTTTTACTTACATACAAGGCTATTAACCAAACTGCACCATCATACATCTCCTTACTCATCTCAAAATATCTCCCTACCAGACCTCTCCGCTCTGCACAAGATCTGCGTCTCTCATCCACATGTATTACCTGTTCCCACTCAAAATTACAGGACTTTACCCGGGCTTCACCCACTCTGTGGAATGCACTCCCACGCACAATAAGACTCGCCTCTAGTCTCCAAACCTTTAAACGTTCTCTGAAAACTCATCTCTTCAGACAAGCCTACCAAATGTCAGACCCACACACATAACCTTCAATGCCTCCCTATCCAGTTACATCCCCTCTGTACAGTCCACATAAACTCACATTTTGTCTTCCAACATTGCTGGGTGATCATATCATACAACCCATTAAGAACCTAGCAACCTGGGGAACCATTATGTGACAGGTAGCATCTATCCTTGTGTATCAATACCTATTTCCCCATAGAGTGTAAGCTTGCGAGCAGGGCCTTCCTACCTCTATGTCTGTCTGTCTTTGCCCAGTTTTGTTCTATAATTGTTGTTCTAATTGTAAAGCGCAACGGAATATGCTGCGCTATATAAGAAACTGCTAATAAATAAATAAAATATGCACACAGATAGTCAGCTCACAAGACAAGCCATGCAGAACGGAGACAGTAACTTGTTTTGTGTGAGCCACTCTGCAGCACTCTGTGATTACATCTACCCTATAACTAACAACGGTCCTGAAGGTCCTCCTGCATTTTCCCTGGGCTGATGGTGATGCCACCCCACTGCCAGATACGTCCTGGTCACATCTCACCCACGCGATCTCACTATGCTGCATACAGTTCCCTGGCACTGGGTGTATTGTCTGACCACCTATCAATGGCATTATAACACTCCCCTATCACCCCCGCTGACCAAGAACATAACTACAGAGAGGCCAGCTTGTGAATCTCATACAACAATGTGCTGTTTGGGGTGACTCTGGGGTAGCACACAGAGGGCAGAGGATACATAAACATCAGCAGGGAGAGGTCTGTGAGCAATCAGTGATGATAGGAGATGGGATCTGGGGTTCTTTCATGTAGTCTCCTAGATCTCTTCTATCAGTGACAGGGCCAAGTGTTACACCTCAGCCCCACCTAGCAGTAGACACACGTCTGCCATCTCTCCCTGCTGTTCCTCCCAAAACACCGCTGCATTCAGATAAGAGGTGGCCAAGTTATGTCCAGAATCCCAGCTTGCTCCCAGCACCTCGCACAGCGCTGACATCCCCGCGGCTCAGGAGACCTGTGCGATAACAGGCGTAATCGTATATACGCACATCTCTGCGTAGCCCGCAGTTCCATCGACACGCACTCACTGAACTTAGCGGCGGATTTATCAAAGATTGGAGAGAGATAAAGTGGAGAGAGAGATAAAGTACCAAACAATCAGCTCCTATCTGTTATGTTATAGGCTGTTTGAAAAATGACAGTTTGGAGCTGATTGGTTGGTGCATCTCCCTCCGTGATCTGGTCCCTGTAGAAATAGCAAAGGATGCTCTAGGTATAGATAGACAATACACAATAACAATAAACTTACAATCAACTTTGTAATATAATGCAAAGCTGTGAAGTCAAATGGTTAAATAACATGGACCAGTAGTGTAGGTTGTCTACAAACAGTTGAACCAAAAAGCAGCCTTATCAATTCACTAACTCACTAGTGCTAGTGACACTGCTGAGGCATGAGGCACTAAGTGCCTCATATCACTAGTTCCTAAAGATAATAGGCTTTCTGAAGAGTATCCGCACCAATGAACTGGATGGACAAATTGTCTTTTTTCAACCTCAAAAACTATGGGGGTCATTCCGAGTTGATCGCTCGCTGCCGATTTTCGCAGCGCAGCGATCAGGTGAAAAAACTGCATTTATGCGCATGCACCGCAATGCGCACACGCGACGTATGGGTACAAAGCTCTTTGTGGTTGTGCACAGGTTCTAGCGAAGTTTTCAGTCGCACTGATGGGCGCAAGAAGATTGACAGGAAGGGGGCGTTTCTGGGTGTCAACTGACCGTTTTCAGGGAGTGTTTGCAAAAACGCAGGCGTGTCTGAAAAAACGCAGGCGTGGCTGGGCGGGTGTATGACGTCAAATCCGGACACGAATAGGCTGAAGGGATCGCAAGCGCTGAGTAGGTTCAGAGCTACTCAGAAACTGCACAAACTGGTTTTGCAGAGCTCGGCTGCACATGCGTTCGCACTTCTGCTAAGCTAAAATACACTCCCCAGTGGGCGGCGGCATAGCGTTTGCACGGCTGCTAAAAACTGCTAGCGAGCGATCAACTCGGAATGACCAATGGGGGTCATTCAGAGTTGATCGCAGCAGCAAATTTGTTAGCAGTTGGACAAAACCATATGCACTGCAGGGGGAGCAGATGTAACATGTGCAGAGAGAGCTAGATTTGGGTGGGTTATTTTGTTTCTGTGCAGGGTAAATACTGGCTGGTTTATTTTTACACTGCAATTTAGATTTCAGTTTGAACACACCCCACCCAAATCTAACTCTCTCTGCACATGTTACATCTGCCCCACCTGCAGTGCACATGGTTTTGCCCAACTGCTAACAAATTTGCTGCTGCGATCAACTCTGAATTAGGCCACTTGTTACTATGAGTGACACCTGTACAGCCGCTGGGTCAGCGTCATCGCGACCCCACTAGTCTCACACTGAGAGCAGAACCCTGATCTTTCAGCTGTAGCGATAACCAGCTCCTATCATTTATACTGCGCAACAATCTGCAGAACGTGAACGCTCGTGGCTGGTGATTGTGCCATACTGATCCATGATCTGAACACAGTAGAAGATCAGGGTTGTGCGGTCTCTAGATGCCGGCATACACCGCACAGAGATAACACAGGTGCACACAACCATCTCCTCCAAGGTTTCATCATCACAGCAGCAATCCTCAGAGGGAGGCGGGCTGCTGTGGCGGTGACACAGAGGCGCAGCGTTCTCTGCTCTCGCAATATTGCCGGCAATGACTAACAGGTCATTTTATATCGCTCTATTTATTGCACAGCTCATTAAAAATGGGATCATTTTGGAGAAACTGCGCAGGTGCAGTAACCAATAGGCAATCAGCTTCTATCTACTGTATCTAGTGCACATAAGACAATGAAAGCAGGACTCTGATTGGCTGCTATGGATCAGTGCAGACTTGCACCTTTGAGAATTCTCTTCCAACACATCAGGCCTGACTGAAGGTGAGGGTAAAGACGCCACGTTTCTGTGTGGGACAGGGCTTATTTTGGCCTCATATCTATAATTGGAAGGTAGGTCAGCGTCCTTTTATGATTGGAGGGGACCCACCTGCAGATCTACATGGGGGCGTGACAAAAATAATGGTGCCACCAGTCTTCTGCGAATGCGCAATAATCGGTGAAAGGAGTGGAGAAGTGAGCCAGTGGAGAAGTTGTCCATGGCAACCAATCACCTGCTCTGTATAATTTTACAGTATGCAAATTAGAAATGTGACTTCAGTGCTGATTGGTTGCCATGGGAAACTTCTCCACTGGCTCAATTCTCCACACTTTTCACTACTTAGTACATCTCCCTCTATATTACTTCCCTATATTTTGCTTGGAACATAGGAGTCCATGGGGGGTAATTCCAAGTTGATCGCAGCAGGATTTTTGTTAGCAATTGGGCAAAACCATATGCACTGCAGGGGAGGCAGATATAACATGTGCAGAGAGAGTTAGATTTGGGTGGGGTGTGTTCAATCTGCAATATAATTTGCAGTGTAAAAATAAAGCAGCCAGTATTTACCCTGCACAGAAACAAAATAATAACCCACCCAAACTCTTTCTACACATGTTATATCTTCCTCCCCTGCAGTGCACATGGTTTTGCCCAATTGCTATCAAAAATCCTGCTGCGATCAACTTGGAATTACCCCCCATGAGAAATGAATCACTGCTGATTTGTGGTATAACCCATTAAACCCGCACAGGAATATAAAGTTTCATGGCCCGTTCACAACTATATTAGTTAGCGGCTGAAAAGCACATTAACTCCTGAAACACATATTGGAGATAGAATGAATGGTTTTCTACTGGGCTTATTTCCACCACAGCCTGTGAGATTCTAGCCAAGTTATTATTATTACTACCAGTTATTTATATAGCGCACACATATTCCACAGCGCTGTACAGAGAATATTTGCTCATTCACATCAGTCCCTGCCCCAGTGGAGCTTACAATCTATATTCCCTATCACATGTACACACAGACACATTCACACTAGGGTTAATTTTGTTGGGAGCCAATTAACCTACCAGTATATTTTTGGATTGTGGGAAGAAACCGGAGTCCCCGAAGGAAACCCACGCAAGTACGGGGAGAATATACAAACTCCACACAGTTAGGGCCATGGTGGGAATTGAACCCATGACCTCAGTGCTGTGAGGCAGTAATGCTAACCACTACACCATCCGTACTGCCCATTCCACATTGTGAAAAGCGGCACCACTTATTCCCAGGCGCTGACACACGCAATCGGTTATAAAAGAATCAGTAAAAGACCAATGTATGAAAAGCACATGGAGGATGGATGACAATGCAAATTAGCCATCTTGTTATGCCACTTTGGCTATGGTGCTGGCATCTACCACAGAGGATTATACTTCACACCAGGGGACGCGCACAGAATTGTCACAGCCCATTCACTTCAGTGGAACACACGCGGCTCTCTGAAGCTGCTGCAACCTGGAGAATCAAATACTACACAAAAGACTGCTCCACCTGTACTGAGGCACTGATGCACTACAGGCATGTGGAAAGCAGTGGCTCTCTTTGTCAGTCAGTTACACGGCTTTGTATAGCACTATTTAGTGTGTTATTCTTGGGGCATACACAGGTTACATGTAGTCGCCATGTAGATAAATAAACATAAATACATTGCTGTTTCCCATAGCTACAAATTCTCTTCCATGTGAGAACAAAGGCACCTGCTCCAGATTGCAGCGTCGGATCTCTGGTGGCGTCTGTGGAACAAATGGTGTTTACTCATCTCTTCCCTCCGCTGTCATCTCTCAGGAGACAGGTGAGACATGCCAGGTAACGCTCAGCATGTAATACTCATTTACTGACACCTGTAATCCGATGGCTGACAGGAAGGTGTTAGTAAGGAGAGTGTTGTAAGGTGTGGGTGGTACGCTGGGAGGGTGGGGGCCGGCTGGGAGGATAAATATCACTGCTCACATATAAAACTAAAAAATATTTCCTTTATCTGTGGAAGCTGGAAGTGGTACCTCATGCCAGTATAAATAGCTCCATCACGTCAGTACATAGCAGGGAAAAATCTGATAGGCAGGAATACTCTTATATAGTGCTCCTGTCACTTATGTATAACTGAGGCAGCCACCGTCTGGGATAAACCCCTATTCATGAGAATGTGACCCGACAGAGTCTTCAAATGTTCCCAATTATAAACCTCTGCAGAGCATGCCAGCATCTTATAGACCAATGTCAATAATAACAGCAACGAGGCATGAGGCACGAGGCACAAAATACAACAGGTCCTCTTCAATATGTTCTGCTTGTCTAAAGTACCTAGGGGGAGACTTATCAAAGCTTGTTTAGTGATAAAATGGAGAGAGTTAAAGTACCAGCCAATCAGTACTTACCTGCCATGTTACCGGCTGTGTTTGAAATATGACAGGAGCTGATTGGTTGGTAGTTTATCTCTGTCCAAGCTTTGATAAGCCTACCCCTTATGGGTGGGGTATTCCATTACCTGTGAAAATGAAGGTTTTTTTGCGTTTTCTTTGGGGGGCTATCGAATTATCCCCCATTTTTTGTGCAAAAACACATAGGTGCGATTGTGGGAAAAAAGGCTTCTTATGACGGATTTGGAAACAGGGTTAATTGGATAGCCTTGGGCAAGGTAACGAGGCACGGTAATTTACTGCGGCCAATAGGATAGCCCTTAGTCTCACATCCAGGCCTTCAGTATTACTATGGTTTTGTATCATCAGGCTATTTTAATGTAGTGGCATATACTTGTCTTCAAACAACTTTTACTAAGCACATTCATCTATTTATTTAAATGATGTGCTTTTCAGTCATGTCTTTAAATCATCATGTCTGTTTAATTTATACAAGAAATTGGCCATGCGAAGGTCCAAAACCCGCTTAAAATGAATTGTATTAGTTTAAATGCATTATTTTGAGGAAGAGAAGTCATAAAATACATATATTCACACGTCATCATGTTTCATAAGGAGACACCTTAATACAGAGAGGAAAAAACAGAGGGTTCCCCAAATATAAAACCCCACTGAGGAGATCAACTTGGGGCTGGGGACAAGTCTACATTGTACATCTGATGAAGATTACAGAGAAGAACAGGAGCAGGGTCCCAGATATGCAGATTACGGATGAGTATTTGTGTGTCGGTGAAGACATATCAATGTAATATATCGAGGCCCCAGTGAGAAGATGAATCACATTGTTTGGCCACAAGTGCCAATAGGAAACCCATGGTGATATATGGAGAACACCCATTTGTGTATGTGAACCAATGTCTGTAACACAAACCATTATCCTTTGGGCCCCTCAGGTCAGTGCAAACTTAATGAAATCCAGTCACAGAGATCTGTGTGCGACAGCTGCCGGTGACACTAAACACACACAACCCCACAATCACTGTCCCTTCCCATAGGGACTTCCTGCTGCAACTGTGCCAAACAAAATGCAAAGCTTCATCATGAAAACCTGTTTCTGAAAGCCCCCGTAAGAAGCTATTTCTTGAAAGGAATAAGCCATTTTTGAAACGTTAGGAAACTGTTCATTAATTATCATTCCCCACATTCAGAACTGGCTTTTAAAGGATGTTTCATTTTTTTTCTTTATTCTAATAAATCCATAGAATCTATTTTACGAATATATATCCATACTTAACTTACATTGATGGTTAGATACGCTGACACGCTCTCTCACAGAGTGTATCTGACATAACGGACAATACAGACCCTTCTTGCTTCACCATAACAGCATAGTGATCTATTCAGAACAGTTCTCTGATCAGGGACGTGGTAGAACCTTTTGGGCCTCTTGTGGTGTAAAACTCTACGTTTTCCAGGTTGGCCTAAGTCATTGCACTTTGGTTACATACTGTACAACCTCCCAAATATTCTTGATACAAAGGGCTCCAAGAAGCAGAATCCATACACCCAGTAATGTGACAGCTACACCCTGCCCTCAGCCACGATTTGCTTCAATAAAGGGTTTTCTGCGGAAATTACAGCTCACTTCAGTCTGTTATGAACACTCCTGTATACGGTAGACGAAGGTTCAGTCAGGTGCATCGCGTCTGTCACAGCAAACTCATTAGGAGAAAAGAATCTGGAAAATACACGTGAGAGAGACCCGCTCCCATTACAGCCGAGTCACGAACAGTAATTATTACCAGTTATTTATACAGCGCACACATATTCCGCAGCGCTGTACAGAGAATATTTGGCCATTCACATCAGTCCCTGCCCCAGTGGAGCTTACAATCTATTTTCCCTACCACATGTACACGCACACACATTCATGCTAGGGTTAATTTTTGATGGGAGCCAATTAACCTACCATATTATTTGGATTGTGGGAGGAAACCGGAGTACCTGGAGGAAATGCATGCAAGCACAGTGAGAATATACAAACTCCACACAGTTAGGCCATGGTGGGATTTGAACCCATGACCTCAGTGCTGTTAGGCAGCAATGCTAACCATTTCACCGTCCGTGCTGCCCCAGTAATTCACCTCATAATCCCAGAACCCACATTTATTACCTATTACAGTTAATAAAATATAAGCAACGTTTTGAACGGTGTATTACAGTCAATAGTCAACATATGGCTTCCCAGCAGTGGTAGAACTACAAGTCCCAGCAGGTGGCTATCTTTCCAGAGTTCTCCTCTCATACTTGCACTGTAACTTCAACATGAGATAAGCAGAACAACACCCAGCACAGTGGAAAGTAAGCAGCCAAGAAAGGAACGGAGACTTGTGCTATATGTATAGTTGATGCAGACCCCCCTGGACCTTATGGAATAGGGTACGCTGTCTACAGAGAGCCCCTTGCAGCAGCCATATGATAATCAGACAGACCAGGAGCCCTGCTGAAATAGCCTCAGCGGCCAAAGACATATAATTACCTCCTAGCTGGGATACCCCGGGTACCAGTCTCCTCGCTGCACAATCTTTATCTCGTCCACTCCAGCAAATGAGAATTCTCCAGTCGGCCACCAAAGGGGGACGGTACAGCCACTCGCACCCCGTTATTACATCATTATGTCCACAGTCAGAGGGGAAAACACACACACAACTGCTGTTCTGTCGCCTGACATACAGCAACGCAGAGAAGCATGAAAGGGAGGGGGCTGGAGAATGTTCTGCCTGCTCGGGAAACACGTTCCACAAGCGCCCAGGGCAGGGAGAGAGGGAGGAGGAGGTGGAGAGACTGGGACCAGGTGAATGGTGACACTGCAACGAACCAAGGATCTAATAGGGTTTGAGGTAACGATAAGGTAAAAAAAGGGGGCAGATCAAATGGGCCAAGTGGTTCTTATCTGCCTCCCACCCCGGTCCCTCTCTGATAGAGTATTGGGGGCCACTGGGCAATCACTTTTCCTTCTGAATCCAGTGATACTGCTACTATGGCTGCAAAGGAGACAGGATTCTTACTAAAGTCTACAGCAGGATAAAAACCCTGCTGTCCTGGGACATTTAGTGCGCCATGGGCCTGATTTAGATATGTACACAAATGTCTTCACAGCTGTAAATGTGTACGCAGGTGCTGTGCGAAAATATGCAAATGTCACAGCTGCCGGGATTTGTATTGAGACGGCGTCGGCGTCCGTGAACCACCGCTTACGTACTAAGACGCAACCATGGCCCACACATTGGTTGAACATGGAACTACTGAGTCACTACACGGTTGCCCAACATGTCCGCAGGAACTGAGACGCCGAAGCCCTGTTGACTGCTTACAGGATTACAGTCGCAGCCAGATATATGCCCCCAAAAAGGTTGCCACACACCTGGTTTTTTGAAGCCACACCCCCTCCCCACCCGTTCCAGCCTACCAATGATGCCTGACTGTCATTCATTTCACAGATAAAAGTGTGACCGACGTCAGAAGACCGCCGCGGCAGCTTAGATGCACTGTCAGTGGCAAAAAAAATCGCTCCACTGTGTAAAACATCAACATCGCGCCCATTCTCATGCCAAAAATCCTGCCGTATCGTTGTAACGATTAATATAGTAAGGTTTGGCAGGCAGCGCATTACTGACATACAGGGCGGGATGTAATGAAGTCCAAGTTCGGCCGACGAGCAGGATGCCGGCTGAACTCTGCGTTTTTTTAAAGAGGCAATCAATTGCAAGGCATCTGAGTTCAGTCGGCATCCCGCAATAAATGTTACCTAGAAGCTGTTGGTTGCTATGGGAAAATTCTCCCCTTTTTAGATGACTTGATACAACTTTCCCATTACTGAGAAGTTTTTGCCTGGAAAAGTCATATGAAGCATTTAACTCTTTGCGTCTGATGATTTGGCCACCAGGGGGCAGTGTTGCATTGGACAGTCAAACAGTTAGCAAAATGGCTGCTTCCACTCTAGTTTTTACAACGCTACATAAATTGCCTGATTCCACATACAGGTCAATGTCGACACAGGTAAGTGGCGGTACATCGGTTGTGGCAGGAGAAATCTGTCATTTCTCTGGCATTAACCCTTTGATTAGTGGCACACAGAGGTGAAGAGGCAATTTCACCAGAAGGCAGGCACGTCGTTACTTCATAAATAGACCCCTGTATACGGTCCCTAATTCCACACAGAACAGTTTTGGTTTTGGTTGGAAAATCAAAACAAACCCTGTCAGATTTCCCTGTAATATAAGGTGCTTGTAAAAGCGGATCATGTCATGCGTACTCCACCCACAATGATTATTTCACAACATTTACAGACGCGCTGTCAGAATATCGCCTACTGCCTCTATATGATCTGTCTATTCATTCCCGGGTGACCTGATGCCTCCTTGCCAGGTGCCTCAATTAGGTTTTTAGGGCCTAATTCAGACCTGATCGCTCCTGTGCGTTTTTGCAGAGGTCTGCGATCAGATAGCCGCCTCCCATAGAGAGTTAAAACCCGCCCCGTGCAAGTGTGCGAATGCATGTGTACGCCGTGCGAAAACTTTGCCAGACAGCGGACAGCTGCAAATCCGTTCGCAACTCACTCACCATCTAATGATTTTACCAGTCTGTGCGCAGCCCAGAACTTACTCCTACAGTGCGATACAAACAGGCTGATGGGGTCCGGAGCTGACGTTACACACCTGCTTCTTTCAAAGCTGGCCCTACGCGGGTGTATAACTTAGGGCCTCAGGATCACCGACCAATTAAACGGCACGCGCCTGTGACCAAAACGGACCGGGAACGGCTGTTCGGTGCAGGATTTGCCGGTTCACACAACACCTTACGTTATAATCATTATGACGCGGGCAGATATTACTTTATAATTTTATTACCTAACGTGTGACAAATAACGATGATGTCTTAAATGACATAATTGCGACGGGCTACAAAGGCAAAACCAAGCAATGTAAAATTATACGCTGTAACAATGGAGAACGCCCATAATAATTACTATCATCTCTGTTTTAGCAACAGTAAGAGGAAGCCACTATTAAACGTTAACCCTTCGCAGGTTCCCAGATTTAAAGGGCCGTACGCGGAGATGAACGCATGTCGCTCAGACATTAATGGGGGTATATCGCTATTCCATAACTCCTGTCATTTGACTGAGCAAAATATAAAACTTATAATACTATAAATACAAGTTTTATGAGTTGTACAGGATAATCTACCTGTAGATCGCCATGACGATGCAGAAACCCCTCCCCAAACATATATGTACCAGAAAATGCTCTGGCACCAAGGAAAATATAATTAAAAATACCAGTTTGACTTACATTGACTATATAAACTATTGCATTTGAGTCAGATTTAAAAATAATATATTATGTTACAGATGTGACCGCACAAATCTCATAAAACTGGGATGCAACACATTCAATGGGCCGATTCAACGAACCACATCCAGGATTAACAGATTGGGGGGTTCACCCTATACAATGTGTTCGATATAACGATCCAATCTGCGTCGGATCGATATATGGACGATAGATCGTATAGTAAGTAGCTCCCATGTTTATATAGGCAGTCAGGGAAAAGTATAGAGTGTTGTCATGGAGACAGGTTTGCGCTGATCTGACAGAGTCCCGCCCACATGGCAAGACACAAGATGGCAGCTTACACTTGGTAAGAGATACACTTGGCGACTGTATAGTACACAGTGTATGAAGTGGTTTACTGTAGCCCCCCTGCATGGTTGCTGCTTTCCACTCACATTAGGGGTCTATTCATGAAGCAGTGAAAAGAGTGGAGAAGTGAGCCTGTAGAGACGTTGCCCATGGCAACCAATCAGCTGCTCCGTACAATTGTATAGTATGCAAATTATAAATGTTACTCCAATGCTGATTGGTTGCCATGGGCAACTTCTCCACTGGCTCACTTCTCCACATGTTTCACTGCTTCATGAATAGAATCCAGAATGATTTGTGGCTGAGGGTGTCTTTGCATCGTGTATTATTGTATTAACATTCACGCTATACTGAAATGTTCCCTGTGACTGTACGGCGGTTCAGCCTCTGCTATCAGTGAATACTCTGCAGGGTTCCGCCACGTGTGATGCTGCGGTGTCAGTAGGGACGTACCTCCACCGCTGATACAGAATTGCTGCGGATTCAGCAGCGGGACACAGGGTAACCGGAGTAACTATGAGACGCTGTACATAACAATAGGAAATGGACGATTTTCAACTATTTCTGGCCTCTGATCTGCAGGGGGCCGGGAGAGGGGGCCCCGACCTCCATTTCCTTGGCAATAACTGGGCTGTTTGTATACGCACATACAGTATATGTGTTACTATAGATCATGAGTTAGAGATTTGTCTCCGACACTATGGGGGTCATTCCGAGTTGATCGCTCGCTAGCTATTTTTTGCAACGCTGTGATCAGATAGTCTCCGCCCACAGGGGAGTGTATTTTCACTTTGCAAGTGTGAGAACGCACGTGCAGCCGAGCGGTACAAAAAAGTTTTGTGCAGTTTCTGAGTAGGTCTGAACTTACTCAGCCGCTGCGATCACTTCAGCCTGTCCGGACCCGGAATTGCTGTCAGACACCCGCCCTGCAAACACATGGACAAGCCTGCGTTTTTTTTCAACCACTCCCAGAAAACGGTCAGTGACACCCATAAACGCCCTCTTCCTGTCAATCTTCTTGCAATCGGCTGTGCGAATGGATTCTTCGTTAAATCCATCGCTCAGCACCGATTCGCTTTGTACCCGTACGACGCGCCTGCACATTGCGGTTCATACGCATGTGCAGTTTTGCCGAGTTTTGACCCGATCGCAGTGCTGCAAAAAATAGCTAGCGAGCGGTCAACTCAGAATGACCCCCTAAATGCCCCAGGCCTGTTTATCAGGCGTATACGTCAGCAATGTGCTTTAGGGTGACACAGGTGCTCGTTCCTGTAACTGTTGGGCTTAGTATATAGGTGTTGCGTGATACAGACGTTCTCCATCCGGGGGAGTTTAATACTGTGAGTGCCCCCCAGTTACACACAATAGACACAGGTGGACATCCGGCTGCGTTCCTTGTGACTATGAATAGCCGCACAGATGCTGTATATGCCCCAGGGCGTCTCGGCCGCATGCACGGTGCAAAGAAATTGCAGATGCAGCCATTTGATGCTGCAGACCGTAACTGCAATCCGCAGCTCTTTATGGACGCGACGTGCGCTTTCACTGAGCAAGCGCAACTTTTTGCTTTGTGGGTCTTTTGTCACACGCAAGTTAAACTTGTGACTGCGTCTGACAAGGCGGCCGGACATGGGGGTTGTAGTGGCCATGAGAACACCGCAAGGGGACATGCGGATGTGGCCACAGTACAGTAAGGGGTGGTGTGGTCGAGTTGACACAAATTACGGATCATAATGGGCGCCGGAAAGACGGCTCTGTATATAGCTCACAGGGCGCTTTGCAAATGAGGTTGGCAGTCATAAAAACAGGGGAAGAAATACGCGTTGCACTGTCACAACCGAGTCACATAAAAGTGCTGAGAGGCTCTGACTAATACTGGAAATCATTTTCAAATGTGTTTAACCTGGAAACTACAGTATTTGACAGACTTGACAGATCAACGTACAGAAAACCAGGATCTCTGCTGCCCCCTTCTGACAGACAGAAAACATTGCAGAATCCTAAACATATTATCACAATCATTATTATTATTACTACCAGTTGTTAATATAGCGCACACATATTCCGCAGCGCTGTACAGAGAATATTTGCCCATTCACATCAGTCCCTGCTGCAGTGGAGCTTACAATCTATATTCCCTACCACATGTACACGCACACACATTCACACAAAGGTTAATTTTGTTGGGAGCCAATTAACCTACCAGTATATTTTTGGATTGTGGGAGGAAACCGGAGAAGCCGGAGGAAACCCACGCAAGTACGGGGAGAATATACAAACTCCACACAGTTAGGGCCATGGTGGGAATGGAACCCATGACCTCAGTGCAGTGAGGCAGTAATGCTAACCATTACACCATCCGTATCAAACTAGTTTTTTTTTTTTTTTACAAGACCACAAAGAAACAACACATACAGTATTTGCCCCTGGTGGATATTGTGTAGGGTGGGTGTAGCATGTGATGTCGGCGGTCGGGCTCCCGGCGGCCAGGATACCGGCGCCGGAATACCGACAGCTGGGCGAGCGCAAATCAGCCCCTTGCGGGCACGGTGGCACGCGCCACGCTGTCTATTCTCCCTCCAGGGGGGGTCGTGGACCCCCAAGAGGGAGAAAAGATGTCGGTATGCCGGCGGTCGGGATTCTGGCGCTGGTACGGTGGTCGTCAGGAGCATGGCCACCGGCAACCTGAAGACCACCCATGTAGGGTAGTTACAATATACAGTCAGTCAGTGCTGGCGTCTTGTGACCCCCTACAACCGAGAACCTTATGCCTCCATTCACTGAAATGGCGGGAGGGAGCAGCACAAGGGAACCATCACCGTTATATGTACATAAACAACATTTCTCTTACACTTTATATACAGAACATATCAATTCTAGAGAACATGACACAGAACTCCCGTATAATCCCCCGACTCTGACAGTCACCCCACAGGCCTGTTATCTCACTGCACGACCACAGTATAAAACCCACCAGGACAGGAAGACAAGCCCCGTCACTTACCTCCAGAACTTTCCCAGTGATGAACTCGTGGCACGCTTCACACTTCACCCCAAACAACACCTGATAATCCTTCTCACAGTACGGGGACCCGTCCCTGCGCAAAAGAGACACGGCAGAAACAGATTCAAAAGAAAAGAAAATCTCATGTTGTTGAAGGGTTAATTCTGTTCAGTTACATCAATGAAATGGGTATGGGTCATTGGGTTCGACCACACTTAGGTCGACCACTATTTATCGACACACAGTAGGTCGACAAGTGCTAGGTCAAATGGAAAAAGGGCGACATGAGTTTTATTTTATTTTTTTTGGTGTCGTTTTCTTCGTAGAGTGACCAGGAACCCCAATTAGTGCACCGTGTCCCCTCACATGGCTCATTGCCGTTCCCAATTGTAGTCCACGTGGATCGTAAAGTATGAAAAAGTTGAAAAAAATTGTGTGAAAAACTCATGTCGACTTTTGTTCATGTCGACCGACTGCACGTCGACAAATAGTGGTCGACCTAATGACCGTATCCCGATGAGCAAGCTTATCGCATCTCTGATTTACTGGCTTGGTGATTAAGTGCCCCGGCGCTAGCATGCAAGACACTGAGAAATTTGCAAGGCTTAAACGTTGTCATTGATTAATTCTGATCAATATAGCTCGTAAGCTTACAAGCAGGGCCCTCCGACCTTCTGCTTTGTCTAGTATTACCCCGTCTTGTTTTATTGCTACTTTTTACCCATTTGTAATGCACAAAAGGATATGCTGTTGCAATATAAGTAAATGTTGACAAATAATAATAAATATTCAAGAATGAGTCCCTACTTAGGGGTATAATTCTAAAGGTTGATCTTCATTGGTTTTTATCAGTTTCAAATCAATCTAAATCATCGTTGCGTTTCCAGCGCTAAGCCGCACATTTACGGAGAGATGATTTTTTGTTGAATTGTTGAATGTTAGTAAATGTGTGTTTTAGCGCTGGAAACATAACATTTGAAATCAATGAAAACTGACCTTTGGTAAATATACCCTTTTGACTTTAGATGGTATATTCTTGGCAGGAACTTTGGGTGAAAATAATTTTACAAAACTGTTATTATCTCCATTATCCACTAGATGGCGGTAAAGCCAAACACATAAACAGCTACAGTACATTGGGGGTCATTCCGAGTTGATCGCTCGCTAGCAGTTTTTAGCAGCCGTGCACACGCTATGCCGCCTCCCACTGGGAGTGTATTTTAGCTTAGCAGAAGTGCGAACGAAAGGATCGCAGAGCGGCTACAAAATTATTTTGTGCAGTTTCAGAGTAGCTTCAGACCTACTCGGCGCTTGCGATCACTTCACTCTGTTCAGTTCCGGATTTGGCGTCACAAACACGCCCAGCGTTCGGCCAGCCACACCTGCGTTTTTCCTGGCACGCCTGCGTTTTTTCGAACACTCCATGAAAACGGTCAGTTGACACCCAGAAACGCCCACTTCCTGTCAATCACTCTGCGGCCAGCAGTGCGACTGAAAAGCATTGCTAGACCTTGTGTGAAACTACATCGTTCATTGTAATAGTGCGTCGCGCGTGCGCATTGCGCCGCATACGCAGAAGTGCCGATTTTTGCCTCATCGCTGCACAGCGAATGAATGCAGCTGGCGAACAACTCGGAATGACCCCCATTAACTGGATTGTTACCAACAGTGAGGGGGAACAGGTGGGCACTGGACTGCCTATGGTTCCGAAGTGTTTCACCTGTGCCTCCCACTGACTACTTCTCTGCTTTATGTTATGGGGAATGGGAAGTGGTTGGTGAGCTTTGACAAATTATTGCAATATTTTGGAAACTAACATTCCCTGTTTTAAAATGAAATAGAGATTGGAATATAATTCCTTGTTATTCTATTGAGGTTTTGTTTATAACCTGGCGGGAGATTTATCACAGTTTGAAGAGAGATAAAGTACCAGCCAATCAGCTCCTAACTGTCAGCTTACAGGCTGTGTTTCACAAATGTCAGGAGCTGATTGGTTGGTACTTTAACTCTCTCCATGTTACAGTATCTCTCTCCAAGCTTTGTCACAGAAAACAGAAATGCAGGTAATGGTCAATGCGGTGTACTCGGTGATGGATGCATCCTGTGACATGACATGCATAAGCCGTGGAGGGTGGACTCACTTGCTAATGTACTCTCCGGTTAGCACCTTCGCGCAGGCTTTGCATTTAAAGCATCCCAGGTGCCACTGCTTATCCAGGGCTAGTAAGGCCTGTCCATTCTTTATGTCCCTGCCGCAGCCCGCACAACCTGCAAACCAAACAGCCGGGAGAGTCAATTAACATTTCAGTGTCCAGGACATTCCTGTGCAATGCTACCCTTATATCCTACCCTGTGAGGAACAGAAAGTAACCACATATTGTCCCACTGTCCCAAACCTCGACTCAGAATCAGGCTCTCCGTGTATTTCCAGTACCTGAAGGTCTCAGGTCTGTGAATGTGGAATAAGAGGCGCATCCAGAATCTGCAAGGGGCACAGAGTATTTAAGCAGACTTCCAATGACCAGACACAGAGTTATTGGAGAAAGGCTCTGCAGTGAGAGACACGACCACTAGGTGGCACAGTGACAACACCGATGCATTGCACCTGCCTCTAGGAGCCTAATTGAAGAAAATGCGTGAAATCAGTGTGGACAGGCAGGAATCCTGCGCTGTGTAATCTCATATATGAACAATGGGGATGCAGTTTGACAAGCTCGTTAGAAATGTTTGAGCATTAGCCTGTGTGTAATGAGCAGCCCAGGGTATTATGGGAAGAAGAAAAGGGGGACCAGCTAAAAACTGAGACAAAACTACCAACCCTACTGTGCATGCCGGGCGCTAATTACAGCCATGTGAGCTGCCATAGCCATGTTGGTGCCCACCAGACAGGGAATATACATCAGACAAAGACGAGATATATTATAGCAGAAAATAAAGATATAACGGGGTAAATGTAACAGCCTGCGACTTGCAGGCATTGCCGAGTTCCCGGTGAGACTGACCGATGTTTTAAAGGGGCAATCATTTAAAAGGCAAAACCAACCTGGACCTTTAACTCATCGGGCGGACTCACCACAATCTCGCGGATGCCTGTAAGTCTCAGTCTACGGGTTGTCTTCCGTATCTGAAATACTCGTGACCTGAAGCAATTTGGATTTCGGATGTTTCCGTAGTTTGGAATATCTACACACCATAATGAGATATCATGGGCATGGAAATGCATTTATGTGTCATATACACCTTATACACAGGCTGAAGGTCATTCTATACAATATTTTTAATACTTTTGTGCATGAAACAAAGTTTGTGTACATTGAACCATCACAAAGCCAAGCTGTCGCTATCTCAGTCACGCTCAATAAATGTTGGATTTCGGAATATTTTGGAGATCGGATTTTTGGATATGGGTGACTTACATTTACCCCACGATCTGTGCAAACCCCCCCCCCCCCCCCCTTCCCTCCCTTGGGCCGAGTTATTAAACAGATAAAGCCGGTCACATTTGCAGCGATGTCACTACACTTGGAGCGGCCATCGGAAAGGGGCACTATTGAATTGTTGCGGCGTTACCGCCATTGTGAAATGCCTGGCGATGGCATGCGGCCATCATTTCATGGTTTGAACCATCGATGGTACAGCTGTGCACATGCATGTAAAGGGTCAGCGTTTCTTCCTGTATGACATCACCACACATCGGGAGAACACACGCGGAATTAAAGCAGGTGACAGCGTCATCTATTGAGATCCCGGTAATGATTGGAAAACGCGTCTCCATCTTATCGGAAACATCCATCGTATCGGAAACACTGATCGTTGCGAACCATCGCTTTCTGATGGCCATCCCCACGCTGGCGGCTCAGTTTATGGAAGCGTGCTGACAGGGTCCCAATAGATTTATCCGTGTTACACATGCGATGAAATGGGATTCAGGCCAGGCCAATGCAAGCCTGACGTCACTGACTAGAGGTGACCATTCATACAGGTAGGTAACAGCATGGCCCATTGTGACTGGAACATAATCGCAAATTATCGTCACGCCAAATAGGCAGGACGTGGGGACAGATTTATTTTCCAGCCCCCGCAGCGGGAGACGTCTGCCGTCTGGAGCAGATATGTCATTATTTTATTTTTATGTCTAAATTCTATTCTGTTCTTCTACGGTTCTACTGTACATGCAGTTGTGTGCTGGAAAAGGCGCCCATTGTATTTATTAATAATACAGAGACGCTGGCAGTCTCCCGGGGGCACACGCAGCCGTCATGCCAGAGCCATTGTTCCCGGCTGCTGTGAAAGGTCTGGGAGCCTCTCCCTGTTCTCTCCTGAAGCCAAAGAGAGACTTCCCGAGAGAGCTGATGACCTGGAGACAACCCCCCAACCCATCTACTGCTGGGTACACACTGGCAGATATATTGGCCAATCAGTTGGTTGTCCAATATATCTTTTGCTGATCTGCAGGTGTGTACAAGCAATATGTCTGTGAAAGACATCTTTCACAGACATATTGCATCTGCTGTGCAACACAGCAGATGGCCAATATATCTGCAGATATATTAGTGCATTTTTCAGTGTGTATGAACAATCCCCATCTGCATATATAGCTGCAGTTATAGGCCCTACACACTGGCCGATTTTCTGAAAGATATGAACGATCTCGTTCATAAATGAACGAGAACTCATTCATATCTTTCAGTGTGGAGACTCCAGCAATGAACGATGCGCGGCCCCGCGCTCGTTCATCGCTGATCTCCCGTCGGCTGTGCATGCAGGCCAATATGGACGATCTCGTCCATATTTGCCTGCACTTCAATGCAGCCGCGTGACGGGGGGAGTGAAGAAACTTCACTCCCCCCGTCACTGCCCCCCTGCCGCCGGGTCGCTCGTCGGCCGTTTCGGCCGTCGGACACCTCGGCGGCGCATCGTCAAATGAGTAGGGCCCCATAGAGTGAACTGCAGATATATCTTTAAGATATATTGGTGCATCTTTCTGTGTGTATGAACAACTACCATCTGCAGATATATCTGCCAGCGTGTACCCAGCTTTACTGTTACACGATGGATGAGACAGTCTCTGCATCCGATGCTGCCGTATAAAGACGCACCAATCAGTATTACAGGGAGCGCAGACGTTGGCAGCGGGCACCTCAGCCCTTGCACATCGGCCGCACGGATGTACACAAGGGGAGGAGCTTGTAGCTGCATTTGCATAAAGTCGCAGACGGGCGACCGCCTTCAGACGCTGCTGCGTGCGACTGATTGCTTCGTGTTGCCCATTACTGATGTAGTGACGCAGAAATATCAGTAGTAGTAATTACGTCCTGTGAGGCAGGAAGGGTTAAAGCACCCCTTCCTCCCCCTCAAAATCTGTAGTCACTGACTGCAGCAAGAAGCCCGGATCCAGCCGGTGATAATGTACAGATCTGCGGAGACAAGCGCCCTGGACGGATTCTGCGTCACATTATATTTATCGGTTGTATACTGACATGAGCACCCCACACACCCCGCCAGTCATGGCTGCCGGCTCCTGCCCATACTGTAACTTTAGCTTTAGGGTCCTGGGCAGAGGGGAGGGGGTCATCAGCCTTCTAAAGCCCAGCGGCCTAAGACTGCCGGAGTGTATAATAGGGGGCAGGGGGTTCACTTACCGCTGCAGGGGCGAGACTCCACATAATGATCACAGGGTCACACATTATTGCAAGAGAGCGACAAACTCTGCTTGTGTAACCCCGACCCACACAGCCGGGGTCACTACTCCAGGGCAGCGCTCTCTCTCTCTCTCTCTATATATTAAATGAATATATGCACTTAATAAATGACATTTTTCCTTATCTTAGAATGAGGTAGGTACAGGTCACCCAACGCGTTTCTTCTCAAAGACTTCTTCAAAGGGTATACATATGAAACAGCAAAAGCATAAACACAACTACAAGCAATCCACATTCAGATGCTTTGAGGAATACTGCAGCCGGCTGGTATAAGGCTACCTACACTCTAGCAGTGACATATGGTTTTCCACGCATGATAATATAAATGAAAATAACCCCCACTGCTTGTATCTACTTCCTTGATATGCATTTAGATGTAAGCTTTCAGCCGTGCTGTTAAACGTCACGTGCGCTAATATGGAAGACGCATTCATAAATACCTCACCAGGACATGAGATAAAAGCATGTAAAAAATCCACATGATTGCTATTTTCACTTACAATTTCACGTACAGTACTTAGGGGGTAATTCAGGTTTGTTAGAAAACAAAAAAGCAGACTAATGAAGCAAAATCATGCTGCACTGCAGGTGGGGCAGATGTAACATGTGCAGAGAGAGTTAGATTTGGGTGGGTTATATTGTTTCTGTGCAGGGTAAATACTGGCTGCTTTATTTCAACACTGCAATTTAGATTTGAGTTTGAACACACCCCACCCAAATCTCTCTCTGCACATGTTACATCTGCCCCACCTGCAGTGCACATGGTTTTGCCCATTTGTGTGCTTTTTTTGGGATTGTTAACAAACCTGAAAAAAGCCCTTAATTTGCGTTACATCTTAATTTTAATGCCAGTGGGTGCGGAGCTGATTCAAGTCAGTAATTTATGGCGTGGGGCAGTCTTCCAGAGAAATATGGTAGCATGCAACAAACAATTTCTGATTGATTTTATGATTAGTTCTGGAATCCCAACAAAGGCATGCTGGTAGGAGTCATTATTCATTATGCATTACAGCATTTCCCCATCATGATCGTCCAACCATGAATGTATACATCTCTATATACACAATTTACAATGACTGCAGAAACGTGAAACCCAGTCTCCAGGGAGCGGGATTACTGAGTGCACAGAAAGACATCCAGCGCAGATCGTGCACACTCAGCATCATTATACCATTCCAGAACGTTCCGGGGCTCTTAGCAAGAACTGCAGCGTGGTTATATCATTGTTAATGATTCAGCTTATCCAGATACTTTATGGAAAGTCATATTTTTCTGCGAGCTGCAGATTGGCTCCGGTGCTGATGGCAGCAGTACGAGAAGGAGCTTAATTACCCGTCCTGCAGGGCGACGGACCCAGGCCAGCTCGCTTGATGCGTTTCCACTTCAGCTAACCTTAGAATTCTCACATGCCAGTGGGTTAACGAGGTAAGGTGGGCCTACAATGCTGCCAGCCGTCCCGGGCCCTGCCACGCCAGCCTGCTAATTATTTCCCATGCTCCAGCCTAACAGGGCGACTCAGAGTTCTGCAGCCTAACAGGCCGCTCCAGCAAATGCTCTGCATGTCTGAGTGAGGCCAGGGCGACTCAGAGTTCTGCAGCCTAACAGGCCGCTCCAGCAAATGCTCTGCATGTCCGAGTGAGGCCGGGGCGACTCAGAGTTCTGCAGCCTAACATGCCGCTCCAGAAAATGCTCTGCATGTCCGAGTGAGGCCGGTGTGACTAGTTCTGCAGCCTAACAGGCCGCTCCAGCAAATGCTCTGCATGTCCGCGTGAGGCCAGGGCGACTCAGAACAGCCTAACAGGCCGCTCCAGCAAATGCTCTGCATGTCTGAGTGAGGCCAGGGCGACTCAGAGTTCTGCAGCCTAACAGGCCGCTCCAGCAAATGCTCTGCATGTCCGAGTGAGGCCAGGGCGACTCAGAACAGCCTAACAGGCCGCTCCAGCAAATGCTCTGCATGTCCGAGTGAGGCCAGGGCGACTCAGAACAGCCTAACAGGCCGCTCCAGCAAATGCTCTGCATGTCTGAGTGAGGCCAGGGCGACTCAGAGTTCTGCAGCCTAACAGGCCGCTCCAGCAAATTCTCTGCATGTCCGAGTGAGGCCAGGAAGGTTCTGCAGACAGGGTCGCCGAGTGACACAAAGGTTTACCTAGTGCCTAACCCTAACCGACTCCTTTGGTAGCCTAACCCTAACCCAAGCGCCAAAACATCATGAGAAACCATGCGTCGACCTTTTCTGTGTTGACTATTTGTATGTCATACTTTTTGAACCTGTCCACCTATCAGTGGGGAACACAGTCACGGTTTGTGGATGCTGCCACTGCACCTCCAGGATCCCGAGAGACTCTTGCAATCCTTCTCCTTGTGGAACGGCACAAAGGATTTATCTGACAGTGAGCGAGGGTATAACAAGCTGCCTCAGGAACCAGACAATACATGGTGAGACAGGGCGGGCGTCTCTCTGCTGCGCTCGGCGTGCTGGATGTCCATTAGCAGATGGCAGCGCTGACCTCTCATAAGCTCACACTGCGCGCTCCAGCAGATTTATGTGAAGCTGCACAAAGCGGCCGGACGGCTGAGAGAAAGAGGACGTTGCAGCGGATCGATAAGTGATATGGAGCAAGTACAGGGATCGTTTCGCATAAAGAGCAGGTCGCGTCACGGGACACTTTCACAGACTGGCTTCTCTTTTATTGCGAGTCTCGTTGTACGTGAGATCATCGGTCACCAGATCTGTATCCTAAGTGGCCACTCAGCAAAGACAAGTGCGAGTAACACGAGACAGCTCCGGGTGACACAATACTGGACAGAAAAAAAAGAGAAGGAAAGTCATCTACAAAGTGACACAAGTTATCAGGAAGCTGCGTGGTATGACGCCAGCGCACGCAGACCGGCGCATGTCTCTCTGGTAGGGAATTCAGTGCAGAGAGCCCCCGGAACGCTGGGCAAAGGCGGTTCACCGTCAGCACCAATAGAGGTCACCAGGGGATTCAGCGCTGTGTGGCTGTTGCGGCAGCAAATCACACTGTAATAAATTCCCCCTATGGGTCACTATCCACTCCAAAAGGTTGATAGGGTCAAAAGGTCAACAGGTAAAAGGTCAACTGTCTAAGGTTCTTCTAGTTCAAAAGGCTGACATGGCAATGGTCGACACACAAATGGTCAAAACAAGTTTTTGGGGGATTTAAAAAAAATATTTTTTTTTCAACTTTTGCATAATTCACCGTCCACGTGGACTACAGTCGGTAATAGTAACCGGTGCCGGGCGCAGCGAGGAACGTTGCCCGAAGTTTGGCGAGTAAAGGGAGCCCTGGAAGGGGACGCATTACACTAATTGCGAAACGGACACATTTATGTAAAAAAAAAACTTGTGGTCCTGTCGACACTTTGTACCCGTCGACCATAGACACAGTCCTATGCCGGCCCCATGTGCAGTAATAAGTTTCCTTTACATACAATCTGACCTCTAAATATTCTCGGAACGATGGCCAAGCTGTACTCAGTACAATCCGCAGACTCTATCCATCGGGGTAATAATATGTACAGGGGGCGACTATCTGCCCCCAGCGTTCCCCGGCCGTGCTGAAACATGACGGAACCAGCCCTGTAATATATCAGTCACATAGACGGGGGCCGGTTGTTGTTACACAGAAAATAACTGTAGGCTCTGTAACCGGACCCCTGCGTTCTAATTTCACGGTGGCAAGAAAACGGAACAGGTGTTATTAGTGCCGCCCACACTGGGCACGGGCTCTGCCTGGCAGACAGGAACAGAGCGGAGTCCTGGCATTCCCCCAGCTGACAACTGATCAGAATCCAGCAATTAGCTCACTCGCTATTGTATTACCCAGAGCAGCGGAGGTTTATACCAGCGCAGCGCCAGGGGGAAGGTCACCGGTAACTGGAAGACGGTTATTACTCCTTCCAGCCATGTATTTATATCACCTCTCCGTACATGCCAGGGTATTGTGTATTATTATCAGTTATATACCAGGAGTGCTTTTACTCTAAAATCAGAGCGACGCGGGGGCAGCAGTACGGGAACGCGGCCATTAATACGTCTACAAGGGCGACCTGTATCAGCCGCTCAGCTCAATGCATTGAGGACCAGATACTTGTAAGAATGCCCAAACACCTCTTTCTCCCCCTACCTCTGTGAGGGCTTCCATAACACCCTGCTGGGGAAACAATGACTCTCTAGCTTCAAAGAGGTCTTCTTCAGCCGGAGTGTGAGTGCTCACTCACGCTACTAACCATGCAATATTTATAGTAGGATCACGACTGACCATATAATGCACCCTTCCAGTATTTATATCGCAGATGGAAGGAGAGGCAGGCACAGCGTGAGTGAGCACTCACACTCCTGACTGCGTAATGTGCTCTTCAACTTTGTTTTTGGAGATGGAGAGACCGGTAAACCGGAGTGCCCGTGTAAGGGATGAGTAGCCAAGAAGGACAACACAGTTGAATGAGAGAAGCTTAGGAGACAATGGGGGGTCATTCCGAGTTGTTCGCTTGCTAGCTACTTTTAGCAGCCGTGCAAACGCATAGTCGCCACCCACGGGGGAGTGTATTTTCGCTTTGCAAGTGTGTGAACGCCTTTGCAGCCGAGCGCAGCAAAAACATTTTGTGCAGTTTCAGAGTAGCTCTGGACTTACTCAGCCCTTGCGATCACTTCAGTCTTTTTGGTGCCGGAATTGATGTCAGATACCCGCCCTGCAAACGCCTGGACACGCCTGCGTTTTCCCAAACACTCCCAGAAAACGGTCAGTTGACACCCACAAACGCCCTCTTTGTGTCAATCACCTTGCGTTCGGCTGTGCGAATGGAATCTTCCCTAAATCCACTGATCCTCTTTGTACCCGTACGACGCGCCTGCGCATTGCGGTGCATACGCATGCGCAGTTTTGCCGTTTTTTTTTTACCTGACTGCAGCGCTGCGAAAATCGTCAGCAAGCGATCAACTCGGAATGACCCCCATATGTTCTAGGTTTAATGTTACTGGATTGATGCCAGGAAAACTGCGGACATTACTGGAGGGGGAACATGATAGAAACTTCCACATATACCAAGAGTTTTAACAATGTCCAGGAGAGAGACATTCAAACATTTCACAGGAAAAGAAGTATTACATGAGGACATGCGCTGAGACTGGAGGGAGGTAGGTTCAAAGGAATCTTGAGTAACAATTACTTTACAGAAAGAGTAGTGGATAGATGGAACAGCCTCCCATCAGAGGTGGTAGAGGCTAAGACAGTAGAGAAAGTTAAACATGCATGGGATAGAACTATGACTCAAATAGGGTTGAGGTTACCAAAAGGTAAAAGAGGGGCAGACTAGGTGGGCAAAGTGGTTCTTATCTGCCGTCACATCCTATGTTTCTATGTTACCTGAATGCTAATCAATCATGAAGCAACACAAGAGTAATCACATCCTGACTGCTGGGCTGGGTGGAAGGGGCTGGTACCCGGTACCCATCCAGCCCAGAGCGTGCCAACACCAGACGGGCCACTTACTGCTGGACGAAGACAGCTCCTTAGGTCCTGGTGACATGGGTTGGACAGCACAGCTCTGACACAGGCAGTCTCTCCCATTGAAGGTCACTCTGTCTCCCGGTGGGAATGGATGTCTGTCAGAGAGAGATAGAGTGAGATGAGTTATCACATCTGTAGGTGACCGGAGCATAGAATGTTTGTCTGAGGGTCTCAGGATAAGCTGGGGCACCTATACAACATGCCGTATTATATACATGAGGACAGGAGACAAGGCCCACGTAGAGCATTATAGTAAAACACATTGCCCCGCACCTACTGTTCTATCGCGGCGTATGGAGGCTCGGTGTGCGAGGACAACTTATCATTTTAAACTTTAACTTTCTAAGCACTGTGACCGCCCAGGTCTGTGCAATGTGTAACATATTCCTGGGGATATTTGGAGGCGTTTGTAGCCGGAAACGAATCAAAAAGAAGCTTAAAGAGGGTTGAGCAAAGGACATATTTGAGGGTGCATCCATGCCTGCTGCGACAAATGCTTGGACGGCTACAAAATAACCATCGCTGATCTTTATGGAAAAGTATCTATGTACAATGACAGTTTAAACAAAGAAAAACTTTATAGTAAAAAAAAAATAGGATTTTAATTCCTACCGGTAAATCCTTTTCTCTTAGTCCGTAGAGGATGCTGGGGACGCTTCAAGAACCATGGGGTATAGACGGGATCCGCAGGAGAAATGGGCACTTTAAGACTTTTAAGGGGTGTGACCTGGCTCCTCCCTCTATGCCCCTCCTCCAGACTCCAGTTATAGGAACTGTGCGAGATACATACCAGCTCACACCTCAAACACACCGTACAACATGGTATTTAACACAACGCATGCAACGGCATGAACCATGTCAGCAACAGGCTGACTATAACAGAAACACAACCTGTGTGTAAACATAACTAATAACGGCAGATAGAGTCCGCACTGGGACGGGTGGGCGGCCAGCATCCTCTACGGAAGAGAAAAGGATTTACCGGTAGGTATTAAAATCCTACTTTTTCATACGTCCTAGAGGATGCTGGGGACGCTTCAAGAACCATGGGGTTTATACCAAAGCTCTAGAACGGGCGCGAGAGTGCGGATGACTCTGCAGCACGGATTGAACAAACATGAGGTCCTCATCAGCCAGGGTATCAAACTTGTAAAATTTCGCAAAAGTGTTTGAACCCAACCAAGTAGCTGCTCGGCAGAGTAGTAATGCCGAGACCCCCTGGGCAGCCGATTTCGGTAACGGCAATCCAGCCGTAGAATGAGCTTGCTGAATCGTATTACAGATCCGGCGCGCAATAGTCTGATTGGAAGCAGGCGTCCCAATCTTGTTGGCAGCATATAGGACAAACAGAGCTTCCGTTTTCCTAAGATGAGCCGTTCTGGTGACATAAATCTTTAAGGCCCTGACAACATTGAGAGATTTTGACTCCGCGAAGGCGTCAGTAGCCACCGGTACCACAATAGGTTGGTTCATGTGGAACGATGAAACCACCTTCAGCAGAAATTGTTGACGAGTCCTCAACTCCGCTCTATCTTCATGGAAGATTAAATAAGGACTCTTGTGAGACAAAGCCGCTAACTCAGACACCCGCCTGGTGGATGCTAAGGCCAATAGTATGACCACTTTCCAAGTGAGAAATTTCAACTCTACCTTCTGTAAAGGTTCAAGCCAATGTGACTGAAGGAAATGCAACACCACGTTAAGATCCCATGGTGCCACTGGGGGCAGAAACGGAGGTTGGATGTGCAAAACTCCTTTCACGAAAGTCTGAACTTCTGGAAAGGAGGCCAATTGTTTCTGAAAGAAAACCGATAAGGCCGAAATTTGTACTTTAATCGAGCCTAACTTTAGGCCCGCATCCACACCTGCTTGCAGGAAATGGAGAAAACGCCCTAACTGAAATTCTTCCGTAGGAGCCTTCTTGGATTCACACGAAGACACATATTTTCTCCAAATACGGTGAAAGTGTGTCACCAGAGCGTCCACTGCTATTGCTTGTGGATCCGTCGACCTGGAACAATATCTCTGAAGTTTCTTGTTGAGGCGAGACGCCATCATGTCTATTTGAGGAATTCCCCAAAGACTTGTCACTTCTGTGAAGACCTCTTGCTGAAGACCCCACTCTCCTGGATGGAGATCGTGTCTGCTGAGGAAGTCTGCTTCCCAGTTGTCCACTCCTGGAATGAATATTGCTGACAGAGCGCTTGTATGTCTTTCCGCCCAGCTGAGAACTTTTGTGGCCTCCGCCATTGCCGCCCTGCTCTTTGTTCCGCCCTGGCGGTTTATGTGCGCTACTGCTGTTATGTTGTCCGACTGTATTAGGACGAGCAGGTTGTGAAAAAGACGTTCCGCTTGAAGAAGACCGTTGTAAATGGCCCTTAACTCTAGAACGTTTATGTGTAGACAAACTTCCTGGCTTGACCATTTTACCTGGAAGGTTTCCCCCTGTGTGACTTCTCCCCAGCCTCGGAGACTCGCATCCGTGGTCACTAGGATCCAGTCCTGGATCCCGAACCTGCGTCCCTGTAGGAGGAGAGATCTGTGCAGCCACCACAGGAGTGAGATTCTGGTCTTAGAGGACAGGATGATTTTCCGGTGCATGTGCAGATGGGATCCGGACCACTTGTCCAACAGGTCCCACTGAAACACTCTGGCATGGAATCTGCCAAATTGAATGGCCTCGTAGGCCGCCACCATCTTCCCCAGCAATTGAGTACATTGATGGATTGACACTCTAGCTGGTTTCAGAATTTGTTTGACCAAACTCTGAATTTCCAGAGCCTTCTCTTCTGGAAGAAAAACTCTCTGTAATTCCGTGTCCAGAATCATTCCCAATAACAACAGCCGTTTTGTCGGATTCAACTATGTCTTCGGCAAGTTTAGGATCCAACCATGCTGTTGTAGAACTGTCAGGGAGAGCGTAATGTCCTGCACCAGCTTGTCTTTGGACCTCGCCTTTATCAGGAGATCGACCAAGTACAGGATAATTGTGACTCCTTGCTTGCGAAGGAGAACCATAATTTCCGCCATTACCTTGGTGAAAATCCTTGGAGCCGTGGACAGACCAAACGGCAACGTCTGAAATTGGTAATGACAATCCTGACTAGCAAACCTCAGGTAAGCCTGATGCGGAGGATATATGGGGATGTGTAAGTAGGCATCCTTTATGCCGACACCATGAAATCCCCTTCCTCCAGACTGGAGATCACATCTCTTGAATTTGAATTTTCTTAGGTAAAAATTGAGGGATTTTAGGTTCAGAATTGGTCTGACCGAGCCTTCTCCCTGTTGATACGGGGGAACCCTGATAATGACTTGATTTAGACACAACTTTTGTATTGCATACAACCTTCCTGTCCGGAAGAGAAGCTGGTAAGGACGATTTGAAAAATCGGTGAGGGGGAACGTCTTGAAACTCCAGTTTGTACCCCTGGGACACTATTTCTAAAATCCATGGGTCCAGGGCCGAACGAGCCCAGAATTGACTGAAGAGCTTGAAACGTACCCCCACCGGTGCGGACACCCGCAGAGGTGCCCCAGCGTCATGCGGTGGATTTGGCAGAAGCCGGGGAGGACTTCTGCTCCTGAAAACCTGCCACGGCTGGAGATCTTTTACCTTTCCTCTTCCCCTATTTGCAAGGAAGGAATAACCTCAGCTTTTTTTGTATTTATTTGGCCGAAAGGACTGCATATGAAAATGGTGTGCTTTCTTTTGTTGTGGAGGAACATAAGGCAAAAATGACGACTTACCTGCGGTAGCCGTAGATACCAAATCAGTGAGACCCTCCCCAAACAAGACACTACCTTTATATGGGAGAGACTCCATAGCCTTCTTAGAGTCAGCATCAGCATTCCATTGATGAATCCACAATGCCCTCCTAGTTGAAACCGCCATGGCATTGGCTTTTGATCCCAAAATGCCAATATCTCTCGCGGCCTCCTTTAGGTAGGCCGCAGCGTCCTTGATATAACCCAGAGTTAACAGGATACTATCCCTATCTAGGGTATCTATATCAGATGACAAGTTATCTGCCCACTTTTTGATAGCACTACTCACCCACGCAGATGTGATTGTTGGTCTGAGCAGTGTACCGTGGTGACGTAAATGGATTTTAATGTATTTTCCTGTCTATGATCCGCAGGATCCTTAAGGGCTACCGTGTCAAGAGACGGTAAAGCCACCTTTTTAGACAACCGTGATAGAGCCTTGTCCACAATGGGGGATGACTCCCACTTTTCTCTATCCCCAGAGGGGAATGGATACGCCACCTGAATCCTTTTGGGAATCAGAAACTTTTTGTCAGGATTTTCCCACATTTTTTCAAACAGAGTATTCAGTTCATGAGAGGGAGTAAACGTTACCTCAGGTTTCTTTCACTTATACATACAGACCCTAGTATCAGGAACAGCAGGGTCTTCAGTGATATGTAACACGTCTTTTATTGCCACAATCATGTACTGAATGTTCTTTGCCAATTTTGGGTCTAATCTGGCATCACTATAGTCGACACTGGAGTCAGTGTCCGTGTCGGTATCTGTGTCTGCCAACTGAGAAAAAAGGAACGTTTTTGTGACCCCGACGGGGTCTGAACCTGTGATAACACATCCTCCACAGATTTCTTCCATGCCTGGTTCTGAGAATCAGATCTATCTAATCTCTTATTAATAAGAGCCACATTAGCATTCAAGGCATTCAACACATTTACCGAATCAGGAGTCGGCGGTGCCGACAGGGTCACTCCCACAGCCGTTTCTGCCCCTAACACAGTCTCCTCCTGGGAAGAGCACTCCACCTCAGACATGCCGTCACACGCGTACTGACACCCACAGACACACTGGGCCAAATGGGGACAGACCCACAGTAAAGCCTGTCAGAGAAACACAGAGGGAGTTTGCCAGCTCACAACCCAGCGCTCAATCCCGGTTCTGAAACGATAATATAAAGCCTCAGACCCTGCAGCGCCTTTATAATACTTATATTTGCACCAAATCAACTGTGCCCCCCCCCCCCCCCCGTTTTGCACCCTGACACCAGTACAGCAGTGTTGAGGAAGGACCAGCGTCCCTGCAGCTCAGAGAAGAGAAAATGGCGCTGAGGAGAGCTGTGAGGGCTAAGCCCCGCCCCCTTAATGGCACGCTTCAGCCCCGCTATTTTTTTAATATAATCACACTGGCGGGGGTTAGGATTTTGTGCCAAGGCACTTAAAATCCACTTTGCCAGCCTTAATGAGGAGTTTTATGCTGCCCAGGGCGCCCCCCCTGCGCCCTGCACCCTGTAGTGCCGCTGTGTGTGGGAGCATGGCGCGCAGCGCGATCGCTGTGCGGTACCTCATAAGCCGTCACTGAAGTCTTCTTTTCTTCTTCTACTCACCTGTCTTCTGACTTCTGGCTCTGCAAGGGGGGTGATGGTGGGCTCTGGGAGTGAACCCGTAGGCGTACCTAGTGTTCCAAACCCTCAGGAGCTAATGGTGTCCTGTAGCCAAGAAGCAGAGCCTTTAAACTCCCTAGAAGTAGGTCTGACTTCTCTCCCCTAAGTCCCACGAAGCAGGGAGACTGTTGCCAGTAGTCCTCCGTGAAAATAAAAAACCTACATAAAGTCTTTTCAGAGAAACTCAGTAGAGCTCCTCTAAGTGCATCCAGTCTGCCTGGGCACAATTCTAAAACTGGAGTCTGGAGGAGGGGCATAGAGGGAGGTGCCAGGTCACACCCCTTAAAAGTCTTAAAGTGCCCATGTCTCCTGCGGATCCTGTCTATACCCCATGGTTCTTGAAGCGACCCCAGCATCCTCTAGGACATATGAGAAAAAAAGCCATTGGAAGTGTGCTTAATATACAGAGAGAGAGTGTGCTTAATATACAGAGAGTGTGCTTAATATACAGAGAGAGAGTGTGCTTAATATACAGAGAGTGTGCTTGATATACAGAGTGTGCTTAATATACAGAAAGTGTGCTTAATGTACAGACAGTGTGCTTAATGTACAAAGAGTGTGCTTAATATACAGAGAGTGTGCTTAATGAACAGAGATTGTGCTTAATGTACAGAGAGTGTGCTTAATATACAGAGAGTGTGCTTAATATACAGAAAGTGTGCTTAATGAACAGAGAGTGTGCTTAATGAACAGAGAGTGTGCTTAATATACAGAGAGCGTGCTTAATGTACAGAGAGTGTGCTTAATATACAGAGAGTGTGCTTAATGTACAGAGAGTGTGCTTAATATACAGAGAGAGTGCTTAATGTACAGAGAGTGTGCTTAATATACAGAAAGTGTGCTTAATATACAGAGTGTGCTTTATGTACAGAGAGTGTGCTTAATATACAGAGAGTGCTTAATATAAAGAGAGAGTGCCTAATGTACAGAGAGTGTGCTTAATATACAGAGAGTGTGCTTAACATACAGAGAGTGTGCTTAATATACAGAGAGTGTGCTTTATGTACAGAGAGTGGGGGTCATTCCGAGTTGTTCGCTCATTTTTTTGTCGCAACGGAGCGAATAGTCGCTAATGCGCATGCGCAATGTCCGCAGTGCGACTGCGCCAAGTAAATTTGCTATGCAGTTAGGAATTTTACTCACGGCATTACGAGGTTTTTTCTTCGTTCTGGTGATCGTAATGTGATTGACAGGAAGTGGGTGTTTCTGGGCGGAAACTGGCCGTTTTATGGGTGTGTGCGAAAAAACGCTACCGTTTCTGGGAAAAACGCGGGAGTCGCTGGAGAAACGGAGGAGTGTCTGGGCGAACGCTGGGTGTGTTTGTGACGTCAAACCAGGAACGACAAGCACTGAACTGATCGCAGATGCCGAGTAAGTCTGGAGCTACTCAGAAACTGCTAAGAAGTGTCTATTCGCAATTCTGCTAATCTTTCGTTCGCAATTTTAATATGCTAAGATTCACTCCCAGTAGGCGGCGGCTTAGCGTGTGCAAAGCTGCTAAAAGCAGCTTGCGAGCGAACAACTCGGAATGACCCCCTGTGTGCTTAATATACAGAGTGTGTGCTTAAAATACAGAGTGTGCTTAATGTACAGAGAGCGTGCTTAATATACAGAAAGTGTGCTTAATATACAGAGAGCGTGCTTAATGTACAGAGAGTGTGCTTAATGTACAGAGAGTATGCTCAATATACAGAGAGTGTGTGCTTAATATAAAGAGAGTGTGCTTAATATATTGAAAGTGTGCTAAATGTACAGAGTGTGCTTAATATACAGAGAGTGTGCTTTATGTACAGAGTGTACTTAATATACAGAGAGTGTGCTTAATATACAGAGAGTGTGCTTAATATACAGAGAGTGCTTAATATAAAGAGAGAGTGCTTAATATACAGAGAGCATGCTTAATGTACAGAGAGTGTGCTTAATGTAGAGTGTGCTTAATATATTGAGAGAGTGCTTAATGTACAGAGAGTGTGCTTAATATACAGAGAGAGTGCTTAATATACAGAGAGTGTGCTTAATATACAGAAAGTGTGCTTAATATACAGAGAGTGTGCTTAATGTATAGATTATGCTTAATGTGCAGAAAGTGTGCTTAATGTGCAGAGTGTGCTTAATATACAGAGAGAGTGCTTAATGTACAGAGTGTGCTTAATATACAGAGAGAGTGCTTAATGTACAGAGTGTGCTTAATATACAGAGAGTGTGCTTAATATACAGAGAGTGTGCTTAATGTGCAGAGAGTATGCTTAATATACAGAGAGTGTGCTTAATGTGCAGAGAGTATGCTTAATATACAGAGAGTATGCTCAATATACAGAGAGTGTGCTCAATGCTGTCATTTTAAGTCCCACTTCCTGCAACGTTGACATATGTCTCCAGCCCGCTTCAGCATACGTCCCCTGACATAGTAAACAGCAGGTCTCTTCTGTGCCCCAAAGCTACAGTAATATACCACGAGTGGATGTAAAACCCCAATGAGTATATGCGATAATGTGTAATAATATGGGAGATTTGTGTTCTGTACGCTGTCTCTTTCCAGCCGCTGCAGAGCTTACAATTTAATGTCTGCAGCTAGAAGCACTGGGTCTCATCGTTTTCATGTATAATCACCTCAGCAGGATTACTGGGGTTTAGCAGTGACCCAGGTCACACCTAGCAATAATCCTCTGTGAAGCTAATCCTGGAAGAAATCAATGGGACCCTCAAAGAAAGTGAAACCTTTTGCATTGTTCTATCTGACGTAAATCTAATGTGCCCTCCCCACCCCTCAAAACCCCACCTAACCCCAATAAAGGACAATGGTTACAAGAGCCTTTTGATGTTGGGAACTATTTCAGCACTGCAGTCTCAGCGGATAAACACAACGATTTATGGTGAGCGAGACCAGATTATGGGCGGGACTTACTTGCAGACCGTGCAAACGAAGCAGTTGGGGTGATAGGTTTTTCCTAGAGCCGTGACCACCTCGCCCTCCACGAACTCTGCGCAGCCGCTGCACCGCGTTCCGTACATGCGCTGGTAATCCAGTGTACATAGATACTCCCCGTTCTTGATGAAAAACCCACCTTGGGCCAAGTCGCAGCCACAGACTGGAAACACAGAACACATAGTAATAATAATAATGATAACACAACATTCTACACATTATTCTCCATAGAACGTGAAATCTCTGGTGGGGTAATGCCCCTGTAGAAGAGTATTTTAAGCCATAACATTTTCAATCTTTGGTGGGTTTAATAAGTGACCCATCAAGTTGATACAATTCCACTGCGCTGTGATGGCAGCTACTGTGTGCGCTGGACACATTTTCAGCCTGTCAACTGACTAAATGCTAGCGACATGACTGATGTACAGTATAAGGCACAAAGGGGGGTCATTCCGAGTTGATCGCACGCTGCCGATTTTCGCAGCGATCAGGTTACTACTGCGCATGCACCGCAATGCGCATGCGCGTCGTACGGGTACAAACAGCATCGTTGCTGTGCAATGTTTCTAGCGACGATTCCATTCGCACGGCCGATCGCAAGGAGATTGACAGGAAGAGGGCGTTTATGGGTGTCAACTGACCGTTTTCTGGGAGTGGTAGGGAAAACGCAGGCGTGTCCAAGCGTTTTCAGGGCGGGTGTCTGACGTCAATTCCGGGCCCGGACAGGCTGAAGTGATCGCAGCGGCTGAGTAAGTCCAGAGCTACTCAGAAACTGCAAAAAAAGTTTTCGTCCCGCTCGGCTGCACATGCGTTCGCACACTTGCAAAGCAAAAATACACTCCCCTGTGGGCGGCGACTATATGTTTGCACGGCTGCAAAAAGTAGCTAGCGAGCGATTAACTCAGAATGAGGGCCAAAGTGCCTTGTGTCTCAGTCATGAGCAGTAGAAAGGAAGAGACTTGCCCATAGTAACCTTACAGCTTCTGTCATTTACCCGGCACAGTCTATGAAATGACAGCTGGAAGATAATGGTAGGTATTGTTTTCAGAGGATTTACCGTCTTATGGTGGTCATTCCGAGTTGTTCGCTCGCTAGCAGTTTTTAGCAGCCGTGAAAACGCTATGCCGCCGCCCACTGGGGAGTGTATTTTAGCTTAGCAGAAGTGCGAACGCATGTGCAGCCGAGCTCTGCAAAAACAGTTTGCGCAGTTTCTGAGTAGCTATGAACCTACTCAGCGCGTGCAATCCCTTCAGCCTATTCGTGTCCGGATTTGACGTCATACACCCGCCCAGCGAACGCCCAGCCACGCCTGCGTTTTTTCAGACACGCCTGCGTTTTTTCAAACACTCCCTGAAAACGGTCAGTTGCCACCCAGAAACGCCCCCTTCCTGTCAATCTTCTTGCGGCCGCCAGTGCAACTGAAAAACTTAGCTACAACCTGTGCACAACCACAACGAGCTTTGTACCTGTACGCAGGATGTGCGCATTGCGGCCCATACGCATGCGCAGAAATGCCGATATTTAGCCTGATCGCTGCGCTGCGCACAATGGCAGCTAGCGATCAACTGGGCATGACCCCCCTATATCTGTTGTTCATTTAGTGGGAGATGTAGCAAACCTTAGAGAGAGATAAAGTGAGAAGAGATAAAGTATAGCCAATCAGCTCCTAACTGCCATGTTTCAGGCTGAATTTGAAAAATGATAAGAGCTGATTGGTTGGTACTCTCTCCAAGTTTTGATAAATCTTCCCCTTAGTGACTAGATACGTCTGACAATACTAATATGGGGAGAGTAAAGCCCCCATCCTCCCGCCTGCTTCAAGGAAGGATGAGGAGCGCAGACTCTGGAGAAGGGAGGGGGACTACGGCCTGGGGCATCAACAAAGCTTCCATCAGCCCTGAGGCTGTTGTACAAAGGACACCGGAGGAGACAAACGGGAAGGGACTACATAATGGCCCTCATTCCGAGTTGTTCGTTCGTTATTTTCCTTCGCATCGGTGCGATTTTCTGCTAACTGCGCATGCGCAATGGTCGCACTGCGGCTGCGTCAAGTAAATTTGCTAAGAAGTTAGGTATTTTACTCACGGCATTACAAGGATTTTTCTTCGTTCTGGTGATCGGAGTGTGATTGACAGGAAGTGGGTGTTTCTGGGCGGAAACTGGCCGTTTTATGGGTGTGTGTGAAAAAACGCTACCGTTTCTGGGAAAAAAGCGGGAGTGGCTGGAGAAACGGGGGAGTGCCTGGGCGAACGCTGGGTGTGTTTGTGACGTCAAACCAGGAACGAAACTGACTGAACTGATCGCAGTGTAGGAGTAAGTCTGGAGCTACTCAGAAACTGCTAAGAAATTTCTATTCGCAATTTTGCGAATCTTTCGTTCGCAATTCTGCTAAGCTAAGATTCACTCCCAGAGGGCGGCGGCTTAGCGTGTGCAATGCTGCTAAAATCTGCTAGCGAGCGAACAACTCGGAATGAGGGCCCATATGCTAAAAAACTGAGGTGATACTAGAGTATAGAGCGCTCCCCTTTCCTCCTCTGCACCCCACCTACTGGAAGGAGCACGGACCGACACTACGGAAGTTAACCGCACATAAATGAGAAGACACAAACAGACAAGACAAACAAGGAATCTGCATCTCCCTGCAGAGAATAATCTGTCAGGTACAAATCTTTTTTCAAATCAACAATACAGGTATAATGTGCTACATATTTATAAATATCATGAAAACGTAAATAAATTAAAACGCAATTAAAGCAATTGTCCCCAATGTCCGCTATAAAGGAATACGAGGATAAATGTCATAGCCTGTGATTTGCAAAACAGGGGCAACCCGGCGCGTTTCATGCTGTTATATGTAACAGAATACAACGTATATACGCAGACACACACCTGAAGCAGTCTCAGTCATATGCCTCTCCCTGCCCTGCGTTTTGTAATGTTACATACTGTAGTTACATAGTTGTCGAGGTTGAAAAAAGACAATTGTCCATCGAGTTCCACCTATAGTGCTATATGTTGTATTATCTCCAATTTACTTATAACCTATTTTCCGCTAAATATTTGTCTAATCCTTTCTTAAATGCCTCGATTAAATCCGACATTACCACTCTCTCCGGCAGTGAATTCCATAAACTCACTGTCCGCACTGTGAAGAAACCTTACGGATGCTTGGTCTTAAACTTCCTCCCCTCCAACCTAAGAGGATGACCACTTGTCCTGTGTACAGAGGCCCTCATTCCGAGTTGATCACTCGCTGCCGATTTTCGCAGCGCAGCGATCAGGTGGAAAAATGGCAATTCTGCGCATGCGCATGGTACACAGCGCGCATGCGCTAAGTACTTTCACACAAAACTTTGTAGTTTTACAGAAGCTTGAGCGACGCTTTTCAGTCGCTCGAGTGTTCGTTGTTTGATTGACAGAAAGTGGGTGTTTCTGGGAGGTAGCTTAGCGTTTTCAGGGAGTGTGCTAAAAAACGCAGGCGTGCCAGGTAAAAACGCAGAAGTGGCTGGATAAACGGGGGAGTGGTTGGCCGAACGCAGGGCGTGTTTATGACGTCAAACCAGGAACTAAACAGACTGCAGTCATTGCAAGCTAGGAGTAAGGGGGTCATTCCGAGTTGTTCACTCTGTAAATTTCATCGCATCGCAGCGATTTTCCGCTTAGTGCGCATGCGCAATGTTCGCACTGCGACTGCGCCAAGTAAATTTGCTATGAAGTTAGGTATTTTACTCACGGCTTTTTCTTCGTTCAGGCGATCGTAATGTGATTGACAGGAAGTGGGTGTTTCTGGGCGGAAACAGGCCGTTTTATGGGCGTGTGAGAAAAAACGCTACCGTTTCTGGGAAAAACGCGGGAGTGGCTGGAGAAACGGAGAAGTGGCTGGGCGAACGCTGGGTGTGTTTGTGACGTCAAACCAGGAACGACAAGCTCTGAACTGATCGCAGATGCCGAGTAAGTCTGGAGCTGCTCAGAAACTGCACAGAGATGTCTTTTCGCAATATTGCGAATCTTTCGTTCGCAATTTTACTATGCTAAGATTCACTCCCAGTAGGCGTAGGCTTAGCGTGTGCAAAGCTGCTAAAAACGGCTTGCGAGCGAACAACTCGGAATGACCCCCTAAGTCTTGAGCCACTCTGAAACTGCATGAATTTTTAAGTAGCAGAACTGCTAACCTTTCGTTCGCACTTCTGCTAAGCTAAGCTACACTCCCAGAGGGCGGCGGCCTAGCGTGTGCAATGCTGCTAAAAGCAGCTAGCGAGCGAACAACTCGGAATGAGGGCCAGAGCCCTTAATAAGTAAATCGCCTGAAAGGGTTGTACAGTCGCCGAATATTCGCACTCTTTCAAGTTCCCCCCAAGATGTGAGACATCAACACACTGACCGCTTCCAGATTATGTGGAATGTGAGATGTAATCTCCCTTGTTACAGAATATACAGAAAATATAGAATATTACAAAGTTGCCAAATACTCTTGATTAAAGGATGTTAAATAAATGTAATTCTCATTGTCTATTCTTAATATCTTAGACTATTTATTGAATATGAATACAAAATACAGACCCCTGCATCCAGCTATGAGACCAAGAGACCCCAGCATTTTACTCCAAGACCCCAGCACCCAGCTATGAGACCAAGAGAGCCCAACACTCTGCTCCAAGACCCCAGCATCCAGCTATGAGACCAAGAGAGCCCAACACTCTGCTCCAAGACCCCAGCACCCAGCTATGAGACCAAGAGAGCCCAACACTCTGCTCCAAGACCCCAGCAGCCAGCTATGAGACCAAGGGAATGCAGAACTCTGCTCTAAGATCCCAGCACCCGCTGTGACTGCAAGAACCCACAACTCTAACACAATCCACAGCACCTGGCTGTGAGACTGAGAGAGCCTAGCACTCTGGTCCAAGATCACTGCACCCGGCTATGAGACCAAAGAGATCCCAGGACGTTCCTCCAACACTACAGCACTTAGTTATGTAACATAGAAAACCCAGCACTCTGCAACAACAATGGTAGACAGTCAACCAACTGTGAGACTACGGCTGGATTATCCAAAACCTCCGGTTGGGCCGTTCCGGACCCCGACAGCCAACTGCAATGCAAACGGTGTCCAGCTATTTCCTTCTGATGTCAGGATCATCTTCTGCAAGGTACATTTACCATACACTCAGGAAGCATAGAAATTGCTGCAGGTAGAATTCCTGAGCAAAAAGTAACTGATTAACAACAATATAACACAGACATTCCTGTCTCATAGCGGTGGGTCAAGAGGTAAATTCCAACAAGACTCTGTGTGGAGTTTGTATGTCCTCTCGTTCTTGCCTGGGTCTTGTCCAGATGCTCCTCTTTTTTCCCACAGTCCAAAAAAAACAACCCCATACGGTAAGCTAAATGAC
Source organism: Pseudophryne corroboree (assembly GCF_028390025.1). NCBI lineage: Eukaryota > Metazoa > Chordata > Amphibia > Anura > Myobatrachidae > Pseudophryne > Pseudophryne corroboree. Next base: position 776,133,859 of record NC_086446.1, on the reverse strand, counting down.
TGCTTAAAAAAAAAAGCGACCATATGTGTTTGTGTGGTCAGGAATTTAGATTGCAAGCTCCACTGTACAAGGGACTGATGTGAATGACGGAAATATTCTCTGCACAGCGCTGTGTAATATAGTAAATGATAAATAATATAATAATAAATCAGAGTTTCCATTACATACCCTCATATAGCTAATACCCTATGAGAGGGGTATCAGGAGAACAGCTGTAACGTCACACACAGAGATCTCTGCGTCCGCCAGCTGTGGCCATTCCTCAGACTGGACCTAACAGGTGAAATCTCCTGCACCCCTGGCTGCGGGTCAGGCTCTGCAAGCAGCGCCCACGTCTCTCTCCTGGCGCTTCCGGCACACCGGCGGCAGCCAGGGATGGGTATTATTCTTTAGCTACCACAAACTTTATTTCCCACAAAAGTTCTGGCCTGCAACAAGCTCATTAAAATGTACGTAAATAAAAACAGACGATTTGGCAGCAAGCCATCCTTTGAGTATTCAATTAATTAGCTTCAATTAAAAAACACAACAGCCTCAAATGTCAGACAATTGCCAGCGCACTAATTTATACGGTTATTCAGCTTCAACAGAATGCAACGTCCCTGGTCTATTCTGCTTTCATGGACTGGGCTCTTATATGTGGATTCATATAAAAACAACATGGGCCGAGGTTCGGAAGACTTACCAGCTAGGACCAGTCTGTAAGTTCCAGACTTTAATTTTGGGCCTCAGTATTTTAGAATTGAAAGAGCAATTTGTTCAAACAGTTACAGATAGCAAACGATAGCAGTAAGCCTAAACCGGCGGATTTAAGTGGGTCTTGCCGGGTGCCACCAACTCCCACCTGTTATATTCTAGGTGCGGTTGCAGTCAGTCCACTTGTAGGGCCTAATTCAGGCCCTCATTCCGAGTTGATCGCTAGCTGGCGTTGTTCGCAGCGCAGCGATCAGGCTAAAAATCTGCATTTCTGCGCATGCGTATGGTGCGCACTGCGCACGCGCGACGTACTTTCACAAAAGCCGAGGCAAATTCACGACGCTTTTCAGTCGCACTGCTGGCCACAGAGTGATTGACAGGAAGTGGGTGTTTCTGTGTGGTAACTGACCGTTTTCGGGGAGTGTGTGGAAAAACGCAGGCGTGCCAGATAAAAACGCAGGAGTGGTTGGGGAAACGTAGGCGTGGCTGGCCGAACGCAGGGCGTGTTCGTGACGTCAAAACAGGAACTAAACAGACTGAAGTGATCGCTAGCTAGGAGTAGGTCTCGAGCTACTCAGAAACCGCACAATCTTTTTTTGTAGCCGCTCTGCGATCCTTTCGTTCGCACTTCTGCTAAGCTAAGATACACTCCCAGAGGGCGGCGGCTTAGTGTTTGCACTGCTGCTAAAAGCAGCTAGCGAGCGTACAACTCGGAATGAGGGCCTCAGATCTGATCGCAGCAGCAAATTTGTTAGCAAATGGGCAAAACCATGTGCACTGCAGGTGGGGCAGATGTAACGTGTAGGGAGAGTTAGATTTGGGTGGGTTATATTGTTTCTGTGCAGGGTAAATACTGGCTGCTTTATTTTTACACTGCAATTTAGATTTCAGTTTGAAGACACCCCACCCAAATCTAACTCTTTCTGCACATGTTATATCTGCCCCACCTGCAGTGCACATGGGGGCTAATTCAGACCTGATCGCTGCCCTGCGTTTCCGCACAGCAGCGATCAGGTCTGAACTGCGCATGCGCCGACAGCCGACGGCTGTCTTAGCCCTGCGGTCGCCTCTGCCTGATTGATAGGCAGAGGCAGTCACTGGACGGGAGGGGGCGGACTGGCTGCGTTTGGCCGCTGTTTAGGGGGTGCGGTCCGGGCAACGTAGGCGTTGGGGGTGCGGCCCGCGGTGGCTGTGTGACGTCACACGCAGCCGCTGCGACCCGGCAGCGACGAGTAGCTCCCTGCCAGCGCTGGGAGCTGCGCTGGCTGGGAGCTAGTCTTCAAGTACATTGCGTGCGATGCTTTTGTACTTGTGCGGCGGGCAGAGCCAGACATGCGGGATGGACTAGCCCGCATGTCAGGGAAGCTGATCAGGTCTGAATCACCCCTATGGTTTTGATTGATAGATTGATCATTGCTATAGGAAGAGCGGGTGTTCTACTTGGCGAAGGGCTTGCACTTCACATCTTTGCAATGTTTTTAGCGCCTAATTCAACAATTACAGTTCTGGATAATTGCATAAGTCAACAGATTTTATTTAGACGGATCTTTTAAACTTCTGACAGAGTTCACATAATTTAACCTCTTAGCGTATTTCCGTCGCTTCCAGGTATACACTTGTGTACAGCCAAACCCCCCTCTACTTGGTGGCAGTTACTCCCTTAGAGGTCACCTAACCTTTTGGGGGAATTCCCTTCTCTGCGATGCTCCGCCGCAATGTCCGGCCGTGCACATCACCCCTTATCACGGTAAGCAGTACATGCTCATCTATCTGCACAGGAAAGAATAGCGAAGCTACATCGCCACAGAACGCTTTCACTGCCATTACGGAGGCACCCCTCCTGCCCTTATGCTACGCATGATGTTCTAGCCCCTCCGCCAGGCCATGCCCTTAAGTCCAGCACCAAGTGCCGATAGGATATGCCCGCCTCTGTTGTTCTAACCATTACTGCATAACGACACTGGAGTGTCCGCCACTTTATATATCAATCAGTCGCTGCAGAAATGCAAGATCAGCGCTCTCCGTGTGGCCGATATCATTTGTTTTGCTAAAAGACGGGTTCACATTTGCTCCACGACGCTTTACAGAATCCCCCAGCAATGAACCGGCTGAACGACTGCATTTAGAGACAGAAAATAAAATGCTAAAAGCCAATTCCAGGGCGATGTCATCCTTCATGCATAATTCCTATTACCCTTTTACAGCAGACAGAGAAATACATCGCAATCAATACCCACACAATTAATCCTGCACAATAGCCCATTCCTAATGTCAGCCACATGGTAAATGTCTGAGACATCAGAGACATTCAGTAACCCTACCAGTGCCGCAGCCCTGGTGCCAGCACGCCCAGTAATACAGCACTGGTGACCCTCAGTGGCAAACGCAGGATTTCTAGAGGGGGGTTTCCAAATACAATACACAATCTCCCACTACTGGAACACAGTATTAATATTTAACATTATAGATGGTGTATAGTATAGGCTGTATCAAACATATTTAAATAATATAAATAAGGTAAGTGGTCAAGAAAAGGTTAAATATACTATAATAAATAAATACACAAACATAATAGAACCAGTACTGCACTTGCTAAGCACACATTCTCCCACCTCATGGTAAGGCTCCTGTCTCTTCTTCCTGGTAGCTACTCTCTGGTCCAGTGCACTGATTGAGGACTCAGATCCACACACACAGCAAACCTGGTAGAAGAAGCTGCTACCACTGGGCATGTGCAGCAGATCTGCTCTGTCCTTTACACTGCATGAGGTCCCGGCAGCTCTAGTAATCATATTATATACTATTGCTATTGTCATAATTTGAGCCACTTGCCAAGAGGAGGGGGGTTTCTGGGCAACCAGAACCCCCCCCCCCCCCCCCCCCGCGTTTGCCTATGACCCGACTCCCTCAGCGCTGCGTTACCAGAGTCACAACAAGTAGGACACTACAATAAAATTTCCAGTTTATAATCCAGCTCACGGGAAACTATCACTTTGTGTAAGGAAATACAAGAAATCACACAGAGCAGACTGTGCGCCCAATTAAGATCTGATCGCAGCAGCAAATGTGTTAGCTAATGGGCAAAACCATGGGGGGTCATTCAGATCCGAACTGCGCGTGCATATGCACCGCACTGCGCCGGTGCGTCGCACGGCTGCAACGGGCATCGGCGCCCTGTGACGGGATGGTGCAAAGAATCCATTCGCACGGGCAATCGCAAGGAGATTGACAGGAAGAGGGCGTTTGTGGGTAGTGACTGACCGTTTACAGGGAGTGTCCGGAAAAACGCAGGCGGGATCAAGCGTTTACAGGGAGGGTGTGTGACGTCAAATCCGGCCCCGGACAGGCTGATGTGATGGCAGCGGCTGAGCAAGTCCTGGGCTGCGCAGAGACTGCACAAAATCAGTTTGTACAGCAATGCTACACAGGCGATCACACACTTGCACAGCGAAACTGCACTCCCCCTGTAGGCAGCGACTATCTGATCGCAGCGCTGCAAAAATCGCTGCCTAGCAATCAGATCTGAATGATCCCTCATGTGCACTGCAGGGGGGAGGGGGGGGGGGCAGATGTAACATGTGCAGAGAGAGTTAGATTTGGGTGGGGGGGTGTTCAAACTGAAATCTAAATTGCAGTGTGAATATAAAGCAGCCAGTATCTACCCTGCACAGAAACAATATAACCCACCCAAATCTAAAGGTGTGTATACACGGTGCGATTTTACTTACGATTTTGAAATATAGTGCATATCGCACCGTGTGTATAGTCCTTGCGATGCCGACGTGCTGTCTGCGGGATCTGTATCGCAAGGAAAATAGACTGTACAGGCAGCCCAACATTGGGGGTCATTCCAACCTGATCACTTGCTGCAGTTTGTTGCAGCGCAGCGATCGGGTTGGAACTGCGCATGCGCTGGCGCCGCAGTGAACCGGCGCATGGCAGCCATCGTTGCCTAGCGATCGCCTCTGAGACAGAGGCGGTCGCTGGGCGGGAGGGGGATGAACGGCGGCGTTAAGCTGCCGTTTAGGGGGAGTGGTCCGGCCAATACAGGCGTGGCCGGACCGTTGGGTGGGGTGGGGAGCGCTGGTCGGGAGCTACTCTTGAAGTGCAAAGGCATCGCCGCTGTGCGATGCCTTCACACTTCTGCGGGGAAGGGGGGGGGGGGCTCGGAATGACCCCCATTGACTTACGCTCTGTCTTTACTGGTTACTAGAAATGAACCCATCGGACACTATACAAGTAATACTGTAACGTGTTTCATACTGAGCCGCATGCAGTCAACAAGGTGTAAGCGCACAAACGTAAGATTAAACTATTTGCTATTTGCGCCAGTTGGTGGATGTCCCTAAAATGTTTTGCATTTTGGAATAAATGGAACCTAGGAAAGTAATACGGGCTATTTCTAAACATATAACATTTTGGGAGGTGTTGGGGACTAGATATACTGGGTGTACTCTGTCACGTGGCTGTTCGTGTTTATATTCTGCACACAGGTGTTTAGTAAGAGAGCTGAATGACTTGGCTGCTGTTCTGAATAAACATTCCAGCTCCTGGAAATAACCTATGAAATGTTCCTGCCCATTGCTGGGACTTGCTACAGGGTTTTTGGTTACCTTCTCCGCAGGGATCTGTCTGACGTGCTTATAATGCACAAACAACACAACTGAATACTGCTTTGGCTGGTACCGGACCAGAGGCCAATAAGTATACAGCACACCCATCACAGAGTGGACCATACCAACACATAGGAAATGGGGAGGGAGGGGAGTTCTGGGCAGCCCCCGGGATAGGTTACATTCTAAGGTAGGGGGTTATAGGCGATGTAAGCTTGATGCACATAGATAGATAGATAGATAGATAGATAGATAGATAGACAGACAGACAGACAGACAGACAGACAGATAGATAGGTGGATAGACAGACAGACCTGTACAGAGGTTCTAGATCCATATTAACAAATCTTAAATACATTTTTGCAATTTCTATTTGAAGCGGTTTTACCGCACTACCCGCCCAGCTACAGATAGAGCTGAAGGAGCGCCAAATGTGAATGGCAAAAGGCGACAAAGTCAGAATAACTCGTACATGGGGCATATTTGTTATAGGACGAAAGTCATTAAAGCTGATTCGTCCTATAAATGAAAGGGGAAGGGGGGGAAGGGGGGTCTCGCTAACAACTGCAAAGCGCGGGAGAGTCTCCAGTACTTTACAAACATAGCAATAATTTCCATTATTATCCACGTGTTGTGATAGTCATGGAAGAAAATATTAAAAAAACAAAAAACGTTATTCTTTTATTATTATTTTTTTTACAATTTTGTATTATTTTTAGGGAAGTGAAAGGCCGGATCCATGCATTCTGATGCACTGCGTGTGTCCCTGGTTACTGCCCATTACTCACAACGGCTCTGGGCCTAGTTACCACTGATCATAACCACTCTGCAGTCTGCACCTGTGTGGCACTAGCCGGGCAGCTCAGGTGACACGTTGCTGATATTATTGATAAATGACATCAGCAACTGATTTTTTTTTTTTAATCTCCATGGTAAGCAGCTGTATAAATGATTCTTATTAATAAATAGGCCCAAATACTCTTTCTTATAGACATCAGTGAAAGAACCACGTGCATGTATGGCATGTTCTCCGCTGCTATCCGTGTATCCCCACTCACCAGGTGCCAGGGAACTACAACCCCCACACACTGTCAGGAGATGCTGGGACTTGTAGTGATAGTGCTGCAGTGCAGCCTGCCCACGTTACTGGTCCTCCCCAGCCTCACGCACAGAGAATTAAACTTCTGTTGGACGCTTGTCAGAGCAATTCTCCAGCGGAGGCCGGGACGCGGCATCTTTCATAATCTCTGCAATTAGAAATCTCAGCTCCGTCCCGCACATCGCCGGCAGCTGGTCACAGGGATTTGCAGATTAATTATTAACTCTGTCACAGCCTGAAAGGATCTGCGCTCAAGGCTGACAACCAGCGGCTCTTCGCCTGTTGTGGAACTACAAGTCCCAGCCGACTCTCCCAGCCTCTGGTAAGGATTTAAAGGACACGTTAAACTACAAACAGCTGGAGGGAAAAGATGAAAACATGACTCACCCCTATGTTGCCCTGCAAATGCAAAAAATTGTGCATCCTCCCCTTGCAGGCTGCAGACATGCTCCAATCTTACACGCCAATTTCGCTTTGGGCCAAGCTGCGCCCGTCAGAAGTGCATTTTACATCAACACCCCCCCCCCCCCCCCCCTATAAGCCCGCCCCCACCAAACAATGTAATGAGAGCTTAATGCTGTGATTCACTGTGAATTGCATCATTAAAGCCCCTTTCACGTCGCCAAAATAATCCGGGTTATTGCTGGGACGACCCAGGTCGTGGTGCAGTGTGAAAGCGCCAAAGTGAAACAACCCGGGTTGAGCAACTCGGCAACTCAATCCGGGATTAAAGCAGGGTTAACCATGTGTCGGACCCGGGTGGATGTGCAGCGTGAAAGGGTCTGATGTGGCCAGACCTTGGTATCTGGGAGCTTGGTCTAATATCCCAGAACTAGTCCGGGAGAACTCCAGAAATTCCGGAACAGTGGGCAAGTATGTGCAATTCGCCGTCATGCTAAGGGCTGCACGGTGTTCCGGCATTTGGCACTCAATACTTGGGCACATAAAGCGCCCTTGTGGCACTAGCTAGACACTGGACAATAGCAGAAACCCTATACTGTAAGTATAATTAATAAGAAATAAAAAGGTTTTCAAAGACAGCGGCACAAAAAGATCCTGCGGGCTCTGAGTTATACGTTATCTGTATTCAGGCCTGGGGTCCATACACATTACTAACCAGACACAGGCCATGCTACAGGCTTATGTCTCGTCATCCACTGATGGAATCTGCTGATCCCGAAGGGCTTTGTTTATCTGGGAAAAGCAACTTTTGGAAGATAGGTGGGAGGTAAGGGGGCATAGGGACTGCAGCTACTGGCAAAAGGAATGTGATTCCAGAACGTTTGTATCGACGGTAGAGATATAGGGGGTCATTCTGAGCTGATCGCAGCAGCAAATTTGTTAGCAGTTGGGCAAAACAATGTGCCCTGCAGGGGGGGCAGATGTAACATGTGCAGAGAGAGTTAGATTTGGGTGGGTTATATTGTTTCTGTGCAGGGTAAATACTGGCTGCTTTATTTTTACACCGCAATTTCAGTTTGAACACACCCCACCCAAATCTACTCTCTCTGCACATGTTACATCTGCGCCACCCCCCCCTGTAGTGCACATGGTTTTTCCCAACTGCTAACAAATTTGCTGCTGCGATCAACTCTGAATTACCCCCATTGTTCTAATCAGTGTATGTCATGTCACTGATCAGGGAAGTGTCCTCTGGACGGAACCTCCTCAGGCAGATGTTATGTTTGCCAGGATCTACAGAGAAATGCCACGGTCAGCTAGGTCACAGCGGTGGTCCCAGATTATAGTGTCGCAGTCATTATTACACAGGTAAAGCACACTGCACCAGTGAACCAGTGGGTAGGTGCTTCCAGGTACTTGCTGCTTGTGCAAAGGTGCATTCTGGAAAAACTGCTCCTCATTGGGAATTAATCTGCATAATGAAAATAAATCATTTACCGGACAATGGGGCTTTTCTCATGCAGCTCCCCAAAGGCACAAACAGTGACATCTCCTTCCAGTCCTAGATATGAAGTTCTACCCACACGGCCGGATGATGGAGCACACACTGTGTCCCCAGGAGAAATTATATGTAGAAATCATAGTACCTCCTGTTTTATTCCCCCCCCACCACCACCCCCAATGTACTGAATTTCCCAATGTCTAATTAAAAATGGATGACAAGTGGGAGCCAGGGCAGTGCATTGTTTCACATGATTCCAAGGTCACAGCTTCCTATCGGCTCAGATTCCACAGACAAGTTCTTCCCAAGAGCTGCGACTCCTGCAGAGAAGCACTCATTCCTCATATACTGGAGGACAGAGGAATGAACCGGGTCACGAGGACAGAGCAATGTCCCAATGTTACTGCAATGTCCCGCTGTGAGGAGAATTAGGAACTGCCTACTGCCAGTATCCCGATGCCCAACTGTCACTTTTTGGGTGGAATTGTCCCTTTTTTATGACCCAGAAAGGTGGTCTTGTGGGAATGTGCATAGAAGAAATGCACGGTGTGGATTGGGGTGGGCCCAGTGATGTCACAGCAGCTTAAGTGACTGTAATCTCAGTTTTCGACCCGTTTAAGATCCCCTCAGACCATTGTTATATAAATGTGGGAAGAGCTTCAGCTATCTGTAATCCACAGCGGAGTGTCAGGGTAACACCGGACAGTGCATTTTACCTACATGGTTCATATCTGAAAGTTTCACTTGTGGAGTTTAGTGGTCCTTTAATAGGGAGCTTGGAAAAATGGTTGGCTCTTGTTTTGAAACTTTGTTTTATGGTAAAAAGGTGGATATGGCGGATAGATGATCCTTTAAAAAAAAAAAATCTTCCTTGTGTTCATCTTTCTCCTTCCTTCAGATAATGATATAGTTTGGGTTTGAAAAACCTCCACTCGGTCCATCGGCCGGACTGACTGTACTCAGACACAAAGTCCTTGTACAAAGCAGCATTCGTGATTCAGAATAATATCCCGATGGACAGGAAGCCGACAGCGGCACCCCGACCATCAGAATCCCGACAGCCCCCCAGAAATTACCGTAACCCTCACCTGTTCCCTACGCTAACCCTCCCTAGTGGGTGCCTAAACCTAACTGTCCCCGGTGGTGCCTAACACTAACCCTCTCCGGTGGTACCTAACCCTAACCCTCCCTTCCCCGCTGCCTAAACCTGACCCTCCCCGCTGGGTGCCTATCCCTAACCTCCCCTTCTAAGTGCTTAACCCTCCCTCACCGGTACCTAACCCTACCCTTCCTGTCCCTGCAACCTAACCCGCCTTCTAATGTCTAAACCTAACGTCCGATCCCCCCGTGTAAGGACACGAGCGCGTCCCACTGAAAAAACGATCGGGATTCCGAGCGTCAATATTTGGATGCCGGCATCCTGACCTCCGTCAAGGTTTAGACGACGGTCTCATGGCATTCTTCGGGATTCCAGCGTTGGTATTTCGACCGCCGGAATCCTGTCCTTTGGTAAATGAACTACATCCCCCTACACAATCACGCTGCCACAAATCTACTCTCTGCGCTCGCACAACCACAGCCTGAATCGCCTCTAAAACCTTTCTGCAACCCAAGCAAGTGACTCCTCTCTCTTATCCCGTCCCAAATCTTATTATTCCCTACTGGAGAGGTCAGAATACCAAATGTATGCCCTTATTTATCAATGAGTGATAAATTTCACTGTGAGTGATAAGTTGCACCAGCCAATCAGCTCCTCCCTGCTATGTCACAGACTGTGTTTGAAAAATGACAGTTAGGAGCTGATTGGCTGGTGCAGTTTATCACTCACAGTGAAATGTATCACTCATTGATAAATAAGTGACTTTATGGTGACACTTCATTATTTTTATACCATTTGCAGGACCCTTTTTGTTATTTAAACCTATAAACAAGTTGGTGTAGAAATGTCCCTTTAAATGTCAGCAAAACAACTGTGTAATAATGAACGGGATCCGGTCTGAAGATCGACACTGTCTAGGTCGACAATATTTAGGTCGACCACTATAGGTCGACAGTCAATATGTCTACAGGGTTGGAAGGTCGACGGGGTTTCTAGGTCGACAGGTCAAAAGGTCGACATTAGTTTCTCTTTCTTTTTTCTTTTTTTTTAACTTATTTACTTATTCATACTTAACGATCCCCATGGACTACAATTGGGAACGGTAACCTGTGCCGAGCGCAGCGGTAGCAGTGCGAGGCACCGGGCCCGAAGCATGGCGAGCGAAGCGAGGGGACACGGTGCACTAATTGGGGTTCCCGGTCACTCTACGAAGAAAACGACACCCAAAAAAAAAAAAACTCATGTCGTTTTCTTTGTAGAGTGACCGGGAACCCCAATTAGTGCACCGTGTCCACTCGCTTCGCTCGCCATGCTTCGGGCAAGGTGCCTCGCTCCGGTACCGCTTCGCACAGGTTACCGTTCCCAATTGTAGTCCACGTGGATCGTTAAGTATGAAAAAGTAAAAAAAAACCTGAAAAACTCATGTCGACCTTTTGACCCGTTGACCTAGCACATGTCGACCTAGAAGCCCTTTCGACCTATTGACTGTCGACCTATAGTGGTCGACCTAAACATTGTCAACCTAGACACTGTCGATCTAATGATCCACACCCTAATGAACAGAGTGAGAAACTGTTTGGAGGTTTTGGCAGAAGGCCGCTCCTCCGATGGCTCTTACAGACAGGGGTGAACGGATCAGGTTATTGTAAAACGCGTGGCACATGCTCGGACATGACTGTGAAATGCTACCGGTGTCACCGGCCCAGAGAAAGGGACGTGTAGCACTGTATGACAATCCCTCCTGGAGCCAGTGGGATCAGTGCTCCCACCGGTCACACCGTCTACCGCATGTCATGTTCTTATTGACTTTCCTCCATGAAGGTGTTACGTTTGGCAGTGAGCGGGGAATCTCATGTAAAGTCAGCAGGCCGCCTTATGTTTCCTGCGTCTGCAAATGCATTTGTCAATCAATGAGAGGGGGATGATAATAGCCTTGTCCAGCTAAATCTTTCATCCGTCTCAGCATATCTTTATCCTTTCCCATTTAATTAGCTAATTCCTGATCCCTTTCTCCTGTCCATTAAATACAATATTTTACTTTCGGCGGCTGCTGTGTTGTCAGCTCCCCGCCTGGCTGGGCTCTGTGTTACTCAGCTGTTCCGCACAGCACATTCCTGGCATGTCACCCTGGACGTGGACCTCCTCACTTGGGGAGAAGATGAACTATTTTGGGTCCTTTATCAGTTCTATATTTAGGAAGAGTCCTTCGTTCCCCTGCGTCCTTGTGCTCATTTATGGTAGGGCGTTTGCTGTGAGAGGAAATGGAGGATTTGAGGATAAAAAGATGCTGCAGCTTCATGTAAACAAGGAGGAAAGCTGCAGCAATGGCTGATTCATGTCAATATGCTTCCGGGACCAGCTAGAGGGGGGTGTTCTGTGATACTGAAGGACATTTAGATGGAGGCAGCCCTCCCCAAGCTCCAATAACATCCCTGCTTTTCACATATGTAGCAAGTTGGGCTCATGATTTTTGATTCATTCTATTCTTTATGTCTACACATCAGACTCATCTCCTGATATACTCTGTGCTGCTGGGGACCCTGCTCCTCCCACTATATAACTCTCAGTCTGTGGCTTACTGCTGCCTCCATTCCCCTCCTCACATCATGTCACTGCCCCTGTCACATGCAGCCCTGTCCTCACTTACACATCACTCATCTCCTGATATACTCTGTGCTGCTGGGTGACCCTGCTCCTCCCACTATATAACTCTCAGTCTGTGGCTTCCTGCTGCCTCCATTCCCCTCCTCACATCATATCACTGCCCCTGTCACATGCAGCCCTGTCCTCACTGACACATCACTCATCTCCTGACATACTCTGTGCTGCTGGAGATCCTGCTCCTCCCACTATATAACTCTCAGTCTGTGGTTCCTGCTGCCTCCATTCCCCTCCTCACATCATATCACTGCCCCTGTCACATGCAGCCCTGTCCTCACTGACACATCACTCATCTCCTGACATACTCTGTGCTGCTGGAGATCCTGCTCCTCCCACTATATAACTCTCAGTCTGTGGTTCCTGCTGCCTCCATTCCCCTCCTCACATCATGTCACTGCCCCTGTCACATACAGCCCTGTCCTCACTGACACATCACTCCTCTCCTGATATACTCTGTGCTGCTGGGGACCCTGCTCCTCCCACTATATAACTCTCAGTCTGTGGCTTCCTGCTGCCTCCATTCCCCTCCTCACATCATGTCACTGCCCCTGTCACATGCAGCCCTGTCCTCACTGACACATCACTCATCTCCTGATATACTCTGTGCTGCTGGGGACCCTGCTCCTCCCACTATATAACTCTCACTCTGTGGCCCTCCATTCCCTCCTCACATCATGTCACTGCTCCTGTCACCTGCAGCCCTGTCCTCACTGACACATCCCTCATCTCCTGATATACTCTGTGCTGCTGGGGACACTGCTCCTCCCACTATATAACTCTCACTCTGTGGCCCTCCATTCCCTCCTCACATCATGTCACTGCCCCTGTCACATGCAGCCCTGTCCTCACTGACACATCACTCATCTCCTGATATACTCTGTGCTGCTGGGGACACTGCTCCTCCCACTATATAACTCTCAGTCTGTGGCTTCCTGCTGCCTCCATTCCTCTCCTCACATCATGTCACTGCCCCTGTCACCTGCAGCCCTGTCCTCACTGACACATCACTCATCTCCTGATATACTCTGTGCTGCTGGGGACACTGCTCCTCCCACTATATAACTCTCAGTCTGTGGCTTCCTGCTGCCTCCATTCCTCTCCTCACATCATGTCACTGCCCCTGTCACCTGCAGCCCTGTCCTCACTGACACATCACTCATCTCCTGATATACTCTGTGCTGCTGGGGACACTGCTCCTCCCACTATATAACTCTCAGTCTGTGGCTTCCTGCTGCCTCCATTCCTCTCCTCACATCATGTCACTGCCCCTGTCACCTGCAGGTCACTCACCACCTGATATACTCTGTGCTGCTGGAGGACCCTGCCCCTGACAGATGCCTCCCTGGCTTCTCTCACACATTCATGCTGCCTCCCACATGTTCAACACACTCATCCCCTAAAATACTCTTTGCTCCTGTGAATATCCCCATATCATTCACTTCAAAGCCGAAAACATCCTAAGTTAATATCTAATGAGAATGAATACAATAAAGGAAATCAGAATAAGCACAAAGCACACGTAATACACACACAAGATACAGGATAATTCCAAAACACAATGTTCTTACCCAGATAACTGCCCTCCTCAGCATATAACAGAGGCCGGGTATACGGGTAGTCACAGGACCGTCTGTAAGGGGAGGATGGAGTCCTGGCAGTACCAGGAGCGGAGTCTCATGGTGTATATTATAATGATGGAATGCAACAACACAGCGCTTTACAGGACAGGCCAGGGCTGGATAATACCGACCCAGCAGGTAAGAGTCATTTACATGGGAACACGAGGCCGGATCATCCGCGTGTACAACAGTCTGGCCGGCAATAATTGCTGTCGCACTCCAACCACTAATTATTTCTACCTCGCTGGGCAGCCTGCTAATCATTAACCTCTTGGGATTAACAAAACATCTAGTTTAAAACATTTATTTGGGAGTTTTGCATGGATATCCTTAAAACCTGGCCTGTAATGGCAGAGTTTGGGAAAATCTGTCCTACTCCAAATCCTGCAAACTATCTGATTCCACCAGTTTAGTGTCACCCCCAATCAGACCTTCTCCAGCCCTTCCTGAGTGACAGGTGGCATAGAAATGGGACAGGCCCAGGAATTCCTGTGGGTGTAATTGTGTGTGGAATAGAAATGGGACAGGCCCAGCAATTCCTGTGGGGGTAATTGTGTGTGGAATAGAAATGGGACAGGCCCAGCAATTCCTGTGGGGGTAATTGTGTGTGGAATAGAAATGGGACAGGCCCAGCAATTCCTGTGGGGGTAATTGTGTGTGTGGGAGCAGTCACAGCACAGCCGTTCCTGAAATCAGGGGTGTTGGTAAAGTCGCTGAACATCACATGGTTCACCACCAATGGTCCCTATCGAAGGTGGCATCCGTACTTACATTGATGGTAGGAAACCATGGAAGGAAAAGCATTGATGGTTAGAACCATCGATGGGCATCACTACTCAGGGACACAGGAATGCAGAGGGACCATCAGGGAAGGAGGGCGGGGCTAAGTGACGCACATCAAGACCGGAGCTAATAGCCACGCACCATTAATAAACATTACCACATCTCTGCCATCGATGGTGGGAAAACATCAGACTTCCAAACCATTGCCCATCATGTGGCAAACCATCGCTGGACGTTGTCCCTAAGCAGAACCAGTGTCCAATGATGCAGGAATGTTACTCCACAACCATTTTTCTCAAACAATAATAAGCCAGGAGTTGTGTTACATTAGCTGGGGACTGGACGCTACAACAGGTGACACACACCAAGATCTGGAAGGTCCTACCTTATGTGGAGTTGAACATAACGTAGGCGTATTTCCTATATGCGTTTAATCACCCATATGAGGAGTGGCATGCACATACAGTATACGTAAGCTTACGGTGATACTCATCATCATCAGTGCCAATGCACCAGCCATATCATCAAATATACAGTACATCTGAAAATGGGAGTATTCACACTTCAGGTCAACTCAGTATAACCCTCTACACCATTGACACACCTCCCATACACGTGTATACTCTGGGCACTGGGAATATGTATGGTGAGCACAGACGTGTATACTCTGGGCACTGGGAATATGTATGGTGATCATAGATGTGTGTATGCTGGGCACTGGGAATACGTATGGTGAGCATAGATGTGTGTATGCTGGGCACTGGGAATATGTATGGTGAGCATAGAAGTGTGTATGCTGGGCACTGGGAATGTGTATGGTGAGCACAGATGTGTATACGCTGGGCACTGGGAATGTGTATGGTGAGCATAGATGTGTGTATGCTGGGCACTGGGAATATGTATGGTGATCATAGACGTGTGTATGCTGGGCACTGGGAATGTGTATGGTGATCATAGACGTGTGTATGCTGGGCACTGGGAATGTGTATGGTGAGCACAGATGTGTATACGCTGGGCACTGGGAATGTGTATGGTGAGCATAGATGTGTGTATGCTGGGCACTGGGAATGTGTATGGTGAGCACAGATGTGTATACGCTGGGCACTGGGAATGTGTATGGTGAGCATAGATGTGTGTATGCTGGGCACTGGGAATATGTATGGTGATCATAGACGTGTGTATGCTGGGCACTGAGAATGTGTATGGTGAGCACAGACGTGTATACACTGGGCACTGGGAATATGTATGGTGATCATAGACGTGTGTATGCTGGGCACTGGGAATGTGTATGGTGAGCACAGATGTGTATACGCTGGGCACTGGGAATGTGTATGGTGAGCATAGATGTGTGTATGCTGGGCACTGGGAATATGTATGGTGATCATAGACGTGTGTATGCTGGGCACTGGGAATGTGTATGGTGATCATAGACGTGTGTATGCTGGGCACTGGGAATGTGTATGGTGATCATAGACGTGTGTATGCTGGGCACTGGGAATGTGTATGGTGAGCACAGACGTGTATACACTGGGCACTGGGAATATGTATGGTGATCATAGACGTGTGTATGCTGGGCACTGGGAATGTGTATGGTGAGCACAGATGTGTATACGCTGGGCACTGGGAATGTGTATGGTGAGCATAGATGTGTGTGTGTATACGCTGGGCACTGGAAATGAGTATGGTGATCATAAATGTGTATATGCTGGGCACTGGGAATGTGTATGGTGATCATAGATGTTGTGTATACGCTGGGCACTGTGAATGTGTATGTTGAGCACAGACGTGTGTATGCTGGGCACTGGGAATGTGTATGGTGAGCACAGACGTGTGTATGCTGGGCACTGGGAATGTGTATGGTGAGCACAGACGTGTGTATGCTGGGCACTGGGAATGTGTATGGTGAGCACAGACGTGTGTATACGCTGGGCATTGGGAATGTGTATGGTGAGCATAGATGTGTGTGTGTATACGCTGGGCACTGGGAATGTGTATAGTGATCATAGATGTGTATACGCTGGGCACTGGGAATGTGTATGGTGAGCACAGATGTGTATACGCTGGGCACTGGGAATGTGTATGGTGAGCATAGATGTGTGTATGTATACGCTGGGCACTGGAAATGTGTATGGTGATCATAGATGTGTATATGCTGGGCACTGGAAATGTGTATGGTGATCATAGATGTGTGGATACGCTGGGCACTGGGAATGTGTATGGTGATCATAGACCTGTGTATGCTGGGCACTGGGAATGTGTATAGTGAGCACAGACGTGTGTATGCTGGGCACTGGGAATGTGTATAGTGAGCACAGACGTGTGTATGCTGGGCACTGGGAATGTGTATGGTGAGCACAGACGTGTGTATGCTGGGCACTGGGAATGTGTATGGTGATCATAGACGTGTGTATGCTGGGCACTGGAAATGTGTATGGTGATCATAGATGTGTATATGCTGGGCACTGGAAATGTGTATGGTGATCATAGATGTGTGTATACGCTGGGCACTGGGAATGTGTATAGTGAGCACAGACGTGTGTATGCTGGGCACTGGGAATGTGTATAGTGAGCACAGACGTGTGTATGCTGGGCATTGGGAATGTGTATGGTGATCATAGACCTGTGTATGCTGGGCACTGGGAATGTGTATAGTGAGCACAGACGTGTGTACGCTGGGCACTGGGAATGTGTATGGTGATCATAGACGTGTGTATGCTGGGCACTGGGAATGTGTATGGTGAGCACAGATGTGTATACGCTGGGCACTGGGAATGTGTATGGTGAGCATAGATGTGTGTGTGTATACGCTGGGCACTGGAAATGTGTATGGTGTTCATAGATGTGTATATGCTGGGCACTGGGAATGTGTATGGTGATCATAGATGTTGTGTATACGCTGGGCACTGTGAATGTGTATGTTGAGCACAGACGTGTGTATGCTGGGCACTGGGAATGTGTATGGTGAGCACAGACGTGTGTATGCTGGGCACTGGGAATGTGTATGGTGAGCACAGACGTGTGTATGCTGGGCACTGGGAATGTGTATGGTGAGCACAGACGTGTGTATACGCTGGACATTGGGAATGTGTATGGTGAGCATAGATGTGTGTGTGTATACGCTGGGCACTGGGAATGTGTATAGTGATCATAGATGTGTATACGCTGGGCACTGGGAATGTGTATGGTGAGCACAGATGTGTATACGCTGGGCACTGGGAATGTGTATGGTGAGCATAGATGTGTGTATGTATACGCTGGGCACTGGAAATGTGTATGGTGATCATAGATGTGTATATGCTGGGCACTGGAAATGTGTATGGTGATCATAGATGTGTGTATACGCTGGGCACTGGGAATGTGTATGGTGAGCACAGACGTGTGTATGCTGGGCACTGGGAATGTGTATGGTGAGCACAGACGTGTGTATGCTGGGCACTGGGAATGTGTATAGTGAGCACAGACGTGTGTATGCTGGGCACTCGGAATGTGTATAGTGAGCACAGACGTGTGTATGCTGGGCACTGGGAATGTGTATGGTGATCATAGACCTGTGTATGCTGGGCACTGGGAATGTGTATAGTGAGCACAGACGTGTGTATGCTGGGCACTGGGAATGTGTATAGTGAGCACAGACGTGTGTATGCTGGGCACTGGGAATGTGTATGGTGAGCACAGACGTGTGTATGCTGGGCACTGGGAATGTGTATGGTGATCATAGACGTGTGTATGCTGGGCACTGGAAATGTGTATGGTGATCATAGATGTATATATGCTGGGCACTGGAAATGTGTATGGTGATCATAGATGTGTGTATACGCTGGGCACTGGGAATGTGTATGGTGAGCACAGACGTGTGTATGCTGGGCACTGGGAATGTGTATGGTGAGCACAGACGTGTGTATGCTGGGCACTGGGAATGTGTATAGTGAGCACAGACGTGTGTATGCTGGGCATTGGGAATGTGTATGGTGATCATAGACCTGTGTATGCTGGGCACTGGGAATGTGTATAGTGAGCACAGACGTGTGTATGCTGGGCACTGGGAATGTGTATAGTGAGCACAGACGTGTGTATGCTGGGCACTGGGAATGTGTTTGGTGAGCACAGACGTGTGTATGCTGGGCACTGGGAATGTGTATGGTGATCATAGACGTGTGTATGCTGGACACTGGGAATGTGTATGGTGAGCACAGACGTGTGTATGCTGGGCACTGGGAATATGTATGGTGATCATAGACGTGTGTATGCTGGGCACTGGGAATATGTATGGTGAGCACAGACGTGTGTATACGCTGGGCACTGGGAATGTGTATGGTGAGCATAGATGTGTGTGTGTATACGCTGGGCACTGGGAATGTGTATAGTGATCATAGATGTGTATACGCTGGGCACTGGGAATGTGTATGGTGAGCACAGATGTGTATACGCTGGGCACTGGGAATGTGTATGGTGAGCACAGACGTGTATACGCTGGGCACTGGGAATATGTATGGTGAGCACAGACGTGTGTATGCTGGGCACTGGGAATGTGTATGGTGAGCACAGACGTGTATATGCTGGGCACTGGGAATGTGTATAGTGAGCACAGACGTGTGTATGCTGGGCACTGGGAATGTGTATGGTGAGCATAGACGTGTGTATACTGGGCACTGAGAATGTGAATGGTGAGCATAGACGTGTGTATGCTGGGCACTGGGAATGTGTATGGTGAGCACAGACGTGTGTATGCTGGGCACTGGGAATGTGTATGGTGAGCATAGACGTGTGTATACTGGGCACGGGGAATGTGTATGGTGAGCACAGACGTGTGTATGCTGGGCACTGGGAATGTGTATGGTGAGCACAGACGTGTGTATGCTGGGAACTGGGCAGGTGTATGGGGAGCACAGACGTGTGTATGCTGGGCACTGGGAATGTGTATTGTGAGCACAGACGTGTGTATGCTGGGCACAGGGAATGTGTATAGTGAGCACAGACGTGTGTATGCTGGGCACTGGGAATGTGTATAGTGAGCACAGACGTGTGTACGCTGGGCACTGGGAATGTGTATGGTGAGCACAGACGTGTGTATGCTGGGCACTGGGAATGTGTATAGTGAGCACAGACGTGTGTATGCTGGGCACTGGGAATGTGTATGGTGAGCACAGACCTGTGTATGCTGGGCACTGGGAATGTGTATGGTGAGCACAGACGTGTGTATGCTGGGCACTGGGAATGTGTATGGTGAGCAAAGACGTGTGTATGCTGGGCACTGGGAATGTGTATGATGATCATAGATGTGTGTGTGTATACGCTTGGCACTGGGAATGTGTATGGTGAGCACAGACGTGTGTATGCTAGGCACTGGGAATGTGTATGGTGAGCATAGACCTGTGTATGCTGGGCACTGGGAATGTGTATGGTGAGCATAGACCTGTGTAAGCTGGGCACTGAGAATGTGTATGGTGAGCATAGATGTGTATATGCTGGGCACTAGGAATGTGTATGGTGAGCACAGACGTGTGTATGCTGGGCACTGGGAATGTGCATGGTGAGCACAGACGTGTGTATGCTGGGCACTGGGAATGTGTATGGTGAGCACAGACGTGTGTATGCTGGGCACTGGGCAGGTGTATGGGGAGCACAGACCTGTGTATGCTGGCACTGGGAATGTGTATGGTGAGCACAGACGTGTGTATGCTGGGCACTGGGAATGTGTATGATGAGCACAGACGTGTGTACGCTGGGCACTGGGAATGTGTATAGTGAGCACAGACATGTGTATGCTGGGCACTGGGAATGTGTATGGTGAGCACAGACGTGTGTATGCTGGGCACTGGGAATGTGTATGGTGAGCACAGACGTGTGTATGCTGGGCACTGGGAATGTGTATAGTGAGCACAGACGTGTGTATGCTGGGCATTGGGAATGTGTATGGTGAGCACAGACGTGTGTATGCTGGGCACTGGGAATGTGTATGGTGAGCACAGACGTGTGTATGCTGGGCACTGGGGATGTGTATAGTGAGTACAAACCTGTGTTTGCTGGGCACTGGGAATGTTTATGGTGAGCATAGATGTGTATACGCTGGGCACTGGGAATGTGTATAGTGAGCACAGACGTGTGTATGCTGGGCACTGGGGATGTGTATGGGGAGCACAGACCTGTGTTTGCTGGGCACTGGGAATGTGTATGGTGAGCACAGACGTGTGTATGCTGGGCACTGGGAATGTGTATGGTGAGCACAGACGTGTGTACGCTGGGCACTGGGAATGTGTATGGTGAGCACAGACGTGTGTACGCTGGGCAATGGGAATGTGTATAGTGAGCACAGACATGTGTACGCTGGGCACTGGGAATGTGTATGGTGATCACAGACGTGTGTATGCTGGGCACTGGGAATGTGTATGGTGAGCACAGACGTGTATACGCTGGGAACTGGGAATGTGTATGGTGAGCACATACGTGTGTATGCTGGGCACTGGGAATGTGTATGGTGAGCACAGACGTGTGTATGCTGGGCACTGGGAATGTGTATGGTGAGCACAGACGTGTGTATGCTGGGCACTGGGCACGTGTATGGTGAGCACAGACGTGTGTATGCTGGGCACTGGGAATGTGTATAGTGAGCACAGACGTGTGTATGCTGGGCACTGGGAATGTGTATGGTGAGCACAGACGTGTGTATGCTGGGCACTAGGAATGTGTATGGTGAGCACAGACGTGTGTATGCTGGGCACTGGGAATGTGTATGGTGAGCACAGACGTGTGTATGCTGGGCACTGGGAATGTGTATGGTGAGCACAGACGTGTGTATGCTGGGCACTGGGAATGTGTATGGTGAGCACAGACGTGTGTATGCTGGGCACTGGGAATGTATATGGTGAGCACAGACGTGTGTATGCTGGGCACTGGGAATGTGTATGGTGAGCACAGACGTGTGTATGCTGGGCACTGGGAATGTGTATGGTGAGCACAGACGTGTGTATGCTGGGCACTGGGAATGTATATGGTGAGCACAGACGTATGTATGCTGGACACTGGGAATGTGTATGGTGAGCACAGACGTGTGTATGCTGGGCACTGGGAATGTGTATGGTGAGCACAGACGTGTGTATGCTGGGCACTGGGAATGTGTATGGTGAGCACAGACGTGTGTATGCTGGGCACTGGGAATGTGTATGGTGAGCACAGACGTGTATATGCTGGGCACTGGGAATGTGTATAGTGAGCACAGATGTGTATGGTGAGCATAGACGTGTGTATGCTGGGCACTGGAAATGTGTATGGTGAGCACAGATGTGTGTATGCTGGGCACTGGGAATGTGTATGGTGAGCACAGATGTGTGTATGCTGGGCACTGGGAATGTGTATGGTGAGCACAGATGTGTGTATGCTGGGCACTGGGAATGTGTATGGTGAGCACAGATGTGTATATGCTGGGCACTGGGAATGTGTATAGTGAGCATAGACGTGTGTATGCTGGGCACTGGGAATATATACAGTGATCATAGACTAAATTACAGCCACACTACACATCTATTGATTACCAGTTTCTAATTAGTGCTCATTCACAACTACCTTATAGGAGGTAACAATCACTGGCCCTCACTCCGAGTTGATCGCTCGCTAGCTGCTTTTAGCAGCATTGCACACGCTAGGCCGCCGCCCTCTGGGAGTGTATCTTAGCTTAGCAGAATTGCTAACGAAAGATTAACAGAATTGCTAATAAATAATTCTGTGCAGTTTCTGAGTAGCTCCAGACCTACTCACAAATAGCGATCAGCTCAGTCCGTTTAGTTCCTGGTTTAACGTCACAAACACGCCCTGCGTTCGGCCAGCCACTCCCCCGTTTCTCCAGCCACTCTTGCGTTTTTCCCTGACACGCCTGCGTTTTTTAGCACACTCCCGGAAAACGCTCAGTTACCACCCAGAAACGCCCCTTTCCTGTCAATCATTTACCGATCAGCAATGCGACTGAAAAGCGCCGCAGGATCCACAGCAAATCTACTAAGCACATGCGCCCTGCGTGCCTTGCGCATGCGCATTTTGCAACAAATCGCAGCATAGCGAAAATCGGCAACGAGCGAACAACTCGGAATGACCCCCCTGTCTGATAACAAATCGTATTTCAGATTACGTAACTACTAATCAGTAACATAAACCTAATTATAATTTCCTGCCTCACCCACAGCTGGACAATACATGTATAATCGTCACTACCATCGTCTGTGCACCGATACCCATCACCGTACCAGCTTGTACGTTCCAAAACAGAACACAGACAGGTGGGATACACAAACTCTGACACACAAGACACTACTTACACACAAACGCCTCGCACTGACCTCTCTGCCCCCCGGTGCACGATTCTCAGCCTGGTCCCTCTGCCTCTAGCACAGTGGGCGCCGGACGCTGAGACATAAACTGAAGAAACTTCCAGTGGGACTCTTATCACCCGCCCAGCACTCAGGAAATTGCTGGCATGTCACGTAGTCAGCCCCCCCGTCAGAGGACAGGCACAATCACTTCTGCTTGAGCTGACTGAAAAAAGTTTTAAGGTATCTCCACTACCCCTCTTATCGCAGCCGCACAATGGGACCCTTTTAGAAAACTTCCCCCCCGGGAATTGATAAAGCCTCTTATGAGTAGTTGGCTGTAGATGGAGAACACCCTGGGGGGGAGACGCAGCGATGGGCGGCCGACGGATATGCAGCAGCTCCCTATACTGAGGCATATGATGCGTATGGAATGCAGACACATGAGCGGGTGCTCCAGGGGTCTTGGGAGATTAGGATTATATACATCACCATTAGGAAAAGCACAAAGTTTGGAATGATATATAGCTAGACGGATGAAGTGGCGTTTACAGATATATAAACAGAAAGAGCTGCCCCCTCCTCTGGGAAAGCGTTGCAGGGCATTGCAGGCAGACCACCTGTTCCACAGCGGAATTATGTTTTCAGTTACTTTAGTATAATTTCACACTCAGCGATTCCCCTGTTTCTATGGTATCACTAGCGACATAGAGGGACAGGTTGGCAGCTCTGCCAGCTGCGGCCCTGGGCATTAGAGAACTTTAGACACCACAAAATTCACATTGCTTCATGGCAGGAGCCGGGCATAACGGGGTGACCTCAGCTGTGGGGATGGGCGCTCAATTGCAACAAGATTTCCTCATGTGGGGCAATAATATTCACAGTGAATGCCACAGTCCCCCTTATAAAAGCAGAGTTCTCTCATATGGGAGGTAATTCAGATCTGATCGTAGCAGCAAATTTGTTAGCAGTTGGGCAAAACCATGTGCACTGCAGGGGGGGGGCAGATGTAACATGTGCAGAGAGCGCTAGATTTGGGTGGGTTATTTTGTTTCTGTGCAGGGTAAATACTGGCTGCTTTATTATTACACTGCAATTTACATTTCAGTTTGAACACACCCCACCCAAATCTAACTCTCTGCACATGTTACACCTGTCCCCCCTGCAGTGCACATGGGGGCTAATTCAGACCTGATGGCTGCTGTGCGAAAACAGCCGACGGCTGTCTTAGCTCTGCGATCGCCTCTGCCTGATTGACAGGCAGAGGAGGTCGCTGGGCAGTTCGGCGTTAGGGGGCGCGGTCCGGGCAATGCAGGCGTGCCCAGACTGTTGGGGGGCGGGCCGCGGCGGCTGCGTGATGTCACACGGAGCAGCTGCGACCCTCACAGCGACGAGTAGCTGCGCTGGCTGGGAGCTACTCTTCTAGTACAAAAGCATCGCCGCTGTGCGATGCTTTTGTACTTGTGCGACGGGGTAGGGATTGACATGCGGAGCGGACTAGCCCTGTGCTGGGCGTCCCCCCGCATGTCAGGGAAGCTGATCGTAGCTGTGCTAAATTTACCACATCTACGATCAGGTCTGAATCCCCCCCATAGGATTTTGCCCAACTGCTAATAAATTTGCTGCTATGATCAGGTCTAAATTCCCCCCATACTGTATACTATACATCACTCTGCCGTCCTACATTTAGGGCAAGAAGGGTGTTTTTGCCGGCAACTGTATTTTACTCACTGTTACCGCTGGCTATAGCGTAACTATCCCCAGCGGTAACATTCACCTGCACTCTCAGGCCTTTGCAGGGGGGGCGCTAGTTAAGAAGAATGATGGCAGTAGTTTTCCTGTTACCGTCATCTCAGGCAAGCGATAACAGAGCAAATGATCGCTTATTGCAATGTTCAGAATTCTATTAGTGGAACATAGAGTCCGCCGTCCTAATTCAGACCTGATCGCACCTCTGCGAATTTGCAGAGGTCTGCGATCAGATAGTCGCCGCTCATACAGAGTGAAAATCCGTCCCGTGCAAGTCTTCGTACGCCGGGTGAAAAGCTTTGCAAACGCCGGCCAGCTGCAAATCCGTTCACAACTCACTCACCATCCAATGATTTTTCCAGTCTGTGCGCAGCCCAGGATCTACTCCTACAATGTGATACAAACAGGCTGATCGGGGCCGGAGCTGACGTTACACACCCGCCCTGAAAGCGCTTGGGAACGCCTACGTTTTTCCTGACACTCCCAGAAAACGTCCAGTTACCACCCACAAACGTCCGCTTCCTGTCACTCAGCCTGCATTCGCCCAGCGATCAAAAAAGACGCTGATTTCTTTCGCAGTTTGGCCTCGCGCCTCCTCATCACGATCCGTACGCATGCGCAGTTGCTCGATAATCGGACGCCTTGAGAAATCACACATCAGCGATCAGGTCTGAATTAGACCCATTATTCATAAAAACCCAGAATAAGGTCAGGAGCAGCCTGGAAACGAGACCGTAACGTAGGGCGCAGGCGTCGTGTATCTGAGCAGGATAAGAACATGTGTATAATACATAAACTCTGGATACTGCTATGTCAGACGCCCACAACAATAGTTATTATGCTGTAACACTATAGGTGCAATGCTAGAACCGGGCGTAGAACATTCCAAACTCTGCCCTGATTAATGGCCTAAGGGGGTAATTCCGAGTTGATCGCAGCAGGAAATTTTTTTGGCAGTTGGGCAAAACCATGTGCACTGCAGGGGAGGCAGATATAACATGTGCAGAGAGAGTTAGATTTGGGTGTGGTGAGTTCAATCTGCAATCTAATTTGCAGTGTAAAAATAAAGCAGCCAGTATTTACCCTGCACAGAAACAAAATAACCCACCCAAATGTAACTCTCTCTGCACATGTTACATCTGCCCCACCTGCAGTGCACATGGTTTTGCCCAACTGCTAAAAAAATGTCCTGCTGCGATCAACTTGGAATTACCCCCTATGTACAGTGGTGGCAGGACACCCTACTATGCTATGTTATGTATTTGCTAAAGGACCATTCCATGCCACACCCACTGCCGGCGCTCAATGGACCTGGACGGTTTATCTGTAAACACTGATAATAAAAAAAGACCTAAACACAAGACGCAAACAGCACAAGGGTAACCGCCGGGCAGATAGATAATGAAGGGGCAGGCGGGGTAACTACCGGACGCCATTAGCGGAGGAAGGGAAGTGTCGCCCCCAGTCTCACCTTTGCAGATGAAGCATTTGATGTGGAAGTGCTTGGATTGGACGCGCAGCACCTCTCCTTTGCACGGCTCCCCACATTTATGGCATCGGATGACGGGCTTCTCCGCAGACTGTCCGGGGTCCGTGGAATGAGCCACTAGAGGAGAGGGAGAGATGATCGGTTACAGGACATTCTGTCACACATCTGGATTCTTATCATCTGGTGTTGTTGAACTACACATACCAGCATGCCCTGCTCCAGTTTTGCTCCTTGGCTATGCTAAAACTGTTGCAGGGCATGCTGGGATTTGTAGTTTAGCAACAGCTGGAGAGCCAAGGTTCCCCATCACTGTCATAAACCATTACTGTAATACCTTCCCCTGCTCTGCACCTAATTGTCACACAGGGCATAGTATAATGACCAATCAGTGCTCCAATGGTAGCGGACGGTATTCTATGTATACAATATGGATATCATACAGCCCCACGCATGGCACTTTCCCCTGCTGCTATGCAGGCTGGAGGCACAGGCCCTGTCATAAGAAGGGACCTGAGTGAGATTCCACATGTCCATTATTCCAGATTTCAGAGTTGGACCATGGAAATCCAGTAGCGGCTCAAGAGGTGGGGGTGCAGTGCAGTGCAAAATCCACAGGTTCTGAGGCTTAGGGGGTGCAGTGCAGTGCAAAATCCACAGGTTCTGAGGTTCATTGGATCCAGGTGAGACGGTAACCTCAGCGTCACACTCTCAGCCGCCCACAGCCTGTCTTACTCATACGGATATCTTATTAGACATACGTTTCCAGCCATAGTCCAGGGGTTTTACACAATGGCTGACTGAAAGTCACTTTCCATTAGCCGTGTCACACTGGGATGTTTTTTCCCCCCTCTCTCTCTCTGTAATTAATATGCAGCCGATTCCTGACTGAGACACATTGCATATTTGTGCCCGAGACGTTTAGTCCAGTGCATCCAGCCCTTTACTAGGCCTGAAGCTGACGCCTCCTGCTGTCACCCTCCCTCACCCACCCTGTGCACACACAGCTGGCCGCACTCTGTAGGGGAAGGGGTACGCTGCATTCCTGGGGACAGCAAAACAAAGACTGGATCCGACGTATACTCTATTTCTTTTAAAATAGGCAAAAGGTTGTCTATTATTGTGATGAATTATGTGCATGAAACAACTAAACGTCTCTAGTGTTGCAGCAAGGAGTATGAAGCGTGTTTTCACTCTGAGCATACGCTGAGGCCAATGGCATGCTACTACAAGCGGCGCACACGAAACGTATATCTGCTTGCATCTCAAGGGGCACACCTGAGATATAATCGGGTGTCCTCACGTAGGATAAGGTCAGAGAGGACGTATCAATGGAACTGCGGGCTATGCGGGGTTGGAAGGAAATAGAAGACCTATCCATGCATACCAATATTTTAAAATCCCCCCCGGAAGGGGGGGAGGGTATTTGAAGGTGGCCAAGTGAGGGGACGAAAACAGCAAATCGTGTCATTTAGCCCAGCCTCCCAAGATGCAATGCCACCAATCACATCATTGGACCCCTGCATTTTGCTAGGTAGTGGGCAGGATGCGGGGGGGATATTTGACCATACTTGCCTACCTGACCCTCTCCATGAGGGAGGAAATGCTCTGTTCCTGGACTTTCCTGGTAATGTATGATTGCCATCACCTGTGGTGAGCTAGTTAATTGATAAGAAAGGTGTTTCACCACAGGTGATGGCAATCCTACATTACCAGGAAAGTCCAGGAACAGAGCAATTTCTCCCTCATGGAGAGGGTCAGGTAGGCAAGTATGTATTTGAATCTTCTGGAAGTCCATGGGACTCCTGAACATTTTGGGAGTCTTAATGACATTGTTTTACGAGAGTTGGTAAGCATGTGGAAATGATTTCCACCAACTACAGGCTGGGGCAGGTGCGCCTTGATTACGATGACGGCTGTTAAACTGAAGCCTACGGATAGGGTGGTCTACAAGCAGAGATGCATACTACTCCCCATAAGTGGGAATATGCGCATTTAGTTGCACAAACTCTGTGCGGGAATAATTCTGACTGAGATGCGTCGAACGTTGCCACACTGTCGACATTGGGGGTGGATTTATTAAAGTACCCACACATATGGATAACGCACTCATCCAGAAAGGGAAACCGTATCACCAACAGGAGTATATACGGTTCTAACTGCTACAGATTAATTTCCCAGTCACAAAATCTCATTGTTATATTAGAAGGAGAACAGAATGACATTGTTGGAATGGAGAGAGTTAAACCTCCTGGGCTGGGGGTGGATCAGGATGGTATGATTGTCTACAGCCAATCAGGGAAAGTGGGAGGTGGTGTCAGTGGTTGTATTGGGCTCTGGTTCTGTGTGGTACCTTGTCTCTTTCAATTTGCCTTCCCACCCTCCCGCCTCTTTTTTAGTTTTACTATGGTTTGGGTGTTTTGGCTTAAGGTTGTTGGCGGTTGATGTTCTCGTTAGCTATTTGTTGGCGGAAAAGAGCGGCAGGTTCTCGTGTTGGAGTTGTTAGTCACAGTTTTTTAGTCGTTTGGTGCTGTTTAGGTGCACTCTCCTTCGTTGACTGTTATATCTGCTGGACCACCCTTCAGGGGGCAGCGTCATCACCCTTCAGGGTGGGTAGTCAAGATGAAGGTTGAGTGGATACCTATGTTTTGGGATTTGGGGGGTCATTCCGAGTTGTTCGCTCGCAAGCTGCTTTTAGCAGCTTTGCACACGCTAAGCCGCCGCCTACTGGGAGTGAATCTTAGCTTATCAAAATTGTGAACGAAAGATTAGCAGAATAGCGAATAGACACTTCTTAGCAGTTTCTGAGTAGCTCCAGACTTACTCGGCATCTGCGATCAGTTCAGTGCTTCTCGTTCCTGGTTTGACGTCACAAACACACCCAGCGTTCGCCCAGACACTCCTCCGTTTCTCCAGCCACTCCCGCGTTTTTCCCAGAAACGGTAGCGTTTTTTCGCACACACCCATAAAACGGCCAGTTTCCGTCCAGAAACACCCACTTCCTGTCAATCACATTACGATCACCAGAACGAAGAAAAAACCTCGTAATGCCGTGAGTAAAATTCCTAATTGCATAGCAAATTTACTTGGCGCAGTCGCACTGCGGACATTGCGCATGCGCAGTAGCGACTATTCGCTCCGTTGCGACAAAAAAATAACGAGCAAACAACTCGGAATGACCCCCCTGGAGTGGTTTAGATTTAATTAGCTTGGGGTTTTTGTGTTTGGATTTCAGCCGTTCTTTTTTCTGGCCACCATACTCTTTTTATTAATATTCATATTAATTTCATTTTATTACAGGTTTTCTCTAGTTATTAGATTAATAATAAATAGCTAACAACTTTCTGCCAAAATACATGTGTCCGTGACGTTATTCTATTGTTAAGTTGTTTAGAATTGTTCATTGTCATGAGGGAGTGAAACCCCTCAGCCAGTAGGAGGTTTAGTGACACAATCTAATTGTTTTAATAGACGTCACAAATATAATTTATTAGCAGTCACAAATATAATTGTTTTATTAGAAGTCACAATTGTTTTATTAGGAGTCACAAAATATAATTGTTTTAGAAGTGACAAAATAGAATTGTTTTATCAGAATTGATAAAACGTAATTGTTTTATTAGAAGTGACAAATATAATTGTTTTATTAGATGTCACAAAATAGAATTGTTTCATAAGCTGCATTTCCCACAGCGGATAAACACAGAATACTCCACCTACACTCCCGGAATGTACTGGAGACTGCAGAATTATTGAGAGACCTCCCTTACTCCTGCTATAAGGTGGGCGGAGCCATGCCTCCAGTCAGAACATTAAGTCCCATCCATCCAAGGAAGCACCGGCCTTAGCAAGCAGAAGTAAAGCTTACCTATCATAGGCAAACGCAGGGGGGGGTTCTGGTTGCCCGGAAACCCCCTTCTTCCTGGCAAGTGGCTGAAATTATGACAATAATAGCAATGGTACATAATACGATTACTAGAGCTGCTGCCACATCATGCAGTATAAGGAACAGAGTGGAGTTGCTGCTTATGTCCAGTTCAAGCAGCTTATCCTACCAAGATTGCTGTGTGTGGTTCTGAGTTCTTAATCAGTGCACTGGACCAGAGAGTAGCTAGCAGGAAGAAGAGACAGGAGCCTCACCATGAGGCGGGAGAATGTGTGCTTAGAAAGTGCAGTGCTGGTTCTATTACAATATGTTTGTGTATTTATTTATGTTTAACCTTTTCCTGACCACTTATCTTAATGATATTATTTAAATATGTTTGATACAGCCTATACTAAATACCATCTATAGTTTTAAATATTAATACTGTATTCCATGTTCCACCAAGTAAGAGATTGTGGATTGCATGTGGAAACCCCCTTCTAGAAATCCTGCGTTTGCCACAGCCTATGAGGGTGGTTCAATAAGTGAGGTAACAAGACCTCTCACGTGTGTGCACCAAAAATAAAAAATGTGACTAAGCCGCCATGCAACTGAGACGCAACAGGACCTGTAACTTCTACACACCCGACCACAGCTACTGACACCGACGACTCTTCTGTGGGGACTGTCCGACATAAATCAGGGGTGGTTTATGTCCAGGAGTAGAGTGTTTTTAAGAACAATTTGATCCTTTTTAGAAAAAAATAAATAAGAATTTACTCACCGGTAATTCTATTTCTCGTAGTCCGTAGTGGATGCTGGGGACTCCGTAAGGACCATGGGGAATAGACGGGCTCCGCAGGAGACTGGGCACTCTAAGAAAGATTTAGGACTACCTGGTGTGCACTGGCTCCTCCCCCTATGACCCTCCTCCAAGCCTCAGTTAGGACACTGTGCCCGGAAGAGCTGACACAATAAGGAAGGATTTTGAATCCCGGGTAAGACTCATACCAGCCACACCAATCACACCATATAACTCGTGATAGGAACCCCGGTTAACAGTATGATAACAATTGGAGCCTCTGAAGAGATGGCTCACAACAAAACCCGATTCTTGTAACAATAACTATGTACAAGTATTGCAGACAATCCGCACTTGGGATGGGCGCCCAGCATCCACTACGGACTACGAGAAATAGAATTACCGGTGAGTAAATTCTTATTTTCTCTAATGTCCTAGTGGATGCTGGGGACTCCGTAAGGACCATGGGGATTATACCAAAGCTCCCAAACGGGCGGGAGAGTGCGGATGACTCTGCAGCACCGAATGAGAGAACTCCAGGTCCTCCTCAGCCAGGGTATCAAATTTATAGAATTTTGCAAATGTATTTGCCCCTGACCAAGTAGCAGCTCGGCAAAGTTGTAAAGCCAAGACCCCTCGGGCAGACGCCCAAGATGAGCCCACCTTCCTTGTGGAATGGGCTTTTACTGATTTGGGCTGCGGTAATCCTACCGCAGAATGCGCCAGCTGAATAGTGCTACAAATCCAGCACGCGATAGTCTGCTTAGAAGCAGGAGCACCCAGCTTGTTGGGTGCATACAGGATAAACAGCGAGTCAGTCTTCCTGACTCCAGCCGTCCTGGAAACATATATTTTCAGGGCCCTGACTACGTCCAGTAACTTGGAATCCTCCAAGTCCCTAGTAGCCGCAGGCACCACAATAGGTTGGTTCAAGTGAAAAGCTGATACCACTTTTGGGAGAAACTGAGGACGTGTCCTCAATTCTGCCCTATCCATATGGAAAATCAGATAGGGGCTTTTACAGGACAAAGCCGCCAGTTCTGACACACGTCTGGCCGAAGCCAGAGCTAACAACATCACCACTTTCCACGTGAGATAATTTAAATCCACAGTCTTAAGTGGCTCAAACCAATGTGATTTTAGAAACTCCAATCCCACATTGAGATCCCATGGTGCCACTGGGGGCACAAAAGGAGGCTGAATATACAGAACTCCCTTGACAAAAGTCTGAACTTCAGGCAGTGAAGCGAGTTCTTTCTGGAAGAAAATCGACAGGGCCGAGATCTGGACTTTAATGGACCCCAATTTGAGGCCCAAAGTCACACCTGCTTGCAGGAAATGTAGGAATCGACCCAGGTGAAATTCCTCCGTTGGGGCCTTCTTGGCCTCACACCAAGCAACATACTTCCGCCAAATGCGGTGATAATGCTTTGCGGTGACATCCTTCCTGGCCTTGATCAGGGTAGGGATGACTTCCTCCGGAATGCCTTTTTCCTTTAGGATCCGGCGTTCAACCGCCATGCCGTCAAACGCAGCTGCGGTAAGTCTTGGAACAGACAGGGTCCCTGCTGCAGCAGGTCTTGTCTGAGCGGCAGAGGCCAAGGGTCCTCTGCAAGCATCTCTTGAAGTTCCGGGTACCAATCCCTTCTTGGCCAATCCGGAGCCACGAGAATAGTTCTCACTCCTCGCCTTTTTATTATTCTCAGTACCTTGGGTATGAGAGGCAGAGGAGGAAAAACATAAACCGACTGGTACACCCACGGTGTCACTAGAGCGTCCACAGCGATCGCCTGAGGGTCCCTTGACCTGGCGCAATATCTTTTTAGCTTTTTGTTGAGGCGGGACGCCATCATGTCCACCTGTGGTTTTTCCCAACGGTTTACCAGCATCTGGAAGACTTCTGGATAAAGTCCCCATTCTCCCGGGTGGAGGTCGTGCCTGCTGAGGAAGTCTGCTTCCCAGTTGTCCACTCCCGGAATGAATACTGCTGTCAGTGCTAGCACATGATTCTCTGCCCATCGGAGAATTCTTGTGGCTTCTGCCATTGCCCTTCTGCTTCTTGTGCCGCCCTGTCTGTTTACATGGGCGACCGCCGTGATGTTGTCTGACTGGATCAGCACCGGCCGGTTCTGAAGCAGGGGTCTTGCCTGACTTAGGGCATTGTAAATGGCCCTTAGCTCCAGAATATTTATGTGCAGCGATATCTCCTGAGCTGACCACAGCCCCTGGAAATTTCTTCCCTGTGTGACTGCCCCCCAGCCCCGAAGGCTGGCATCCGTGGTCACCAGGACCCAGTCCTGTATCCCGAATCTGCGGCCCTCTAGTAGATGAGCCGTCTGCAGCCACCACAGCAGCGACACCCTGGTTCATGCCGACAGGGTTATCCGCTGTTGCATCTGGAGATGGGACCCGGACCATTTGTCCAACAGGTCCCACTGGAACGTCCTTGCGTGGAATCTTCCGAATGGAATTGCTTCGTATGAAGCTACCATTTTTCCCAGGACTCGTGTGCATTGATGTACCGACACTTTTCCTGGTTTTAGGATGTCTCTGACCAGAGATGACAATTCCTCTGCTTTTTCCACTGGAAGAAACACTCTTTTCTGGTCTGTGTCCAGAATCATTCCCAGGAACAGAAGACGCGTCGTCGGAACCAGCTGCGACTTTGGAATATTGAGAATCCAGCCGTGCTGTTGTAGCACTTCCTGAGAAAGTGCTACCCCCACTACCAACTGTTCCTTGGACGTCGCCTTTATCAGGAGATCGTCCAAGTACGGGATAATTGAAACACCTTTCTTGCGAAGGAGTATCATCATTTCGGCCATTACCTTGGTAAAGACCCTCGGCGCCGTGGATAACCCAAACGGCAGCGTCTGGAACTGATAGTGACAGTCCTGTACCACAAATCTGAGGTACTCCTGGTGAGGAGGATAAATGGGGACATGAAGATATGCATCTTTGATGTCCAGGGAGACCATGTAGTCCCCCTCCTCCAGGCTCGCAATAACCGCTCTGAGCGATTCCATCTTGAACTTGAACCTTTTGATATAAGTGTTCAAGGATTTTAGATTTAAGATGGGTCTCACCGAACCGTCCGGTTTCGGTACCACAAACAGTGTGGAATAGTAACCCTTTCCTTGTTGAAGGAGGGGTACCTTGACAATCACGTGCTGTGAATATAGTTTCTGAATAGCCACCAACACTGCCTCCCTGGCAGAGGGAGTTGCCGGTAAGGCAGACTTTAGGAAACGGCGGGGGGGAGACGTCTCGAATTCCAGCCTGTACCCTGAAGTACTACTTGAAGGACCCAGGGATCCACCTGTGAGAGAACCCACTGTGCGCTGAAATTTTTGAGACGGGCCCCCACCGTGCCCGGGTCCACCTGAGCAGCCCCAGCGTCATGCTGTGGACTTACCGGACGCAGGGGAGGACTTCTGCTCCTGGGAACTAGCTGTGTGTTGCAGCTTTTTCCCTCTACCTCTGCCTCTCGGCAGAAAGGAGGAGCCTCTAGCCCTCTTGCTTTTCTGGGGCTGAAAGGACTGTACCTAATAATACGGTGCTTTCTTTTGCTGTGGTGCAGTCTGTGGCAAAAAGGTCGATTTCCCAGCCGTAGCTGTGGACACGAGGTCCGAAAGACCATCCCCAAACAGTTCCACCCCTTTATAGGGTAAAACTTCCATGTGCCGCTTTGAGTCGGCATCACCGGACCATTGCCTAGTCCATAACCCCCGTCTGGCGGCAATGGACATAGCGCTTACTCATGATGCCAGCCGGCAAATATCCCTCTGTGCATCACGCATGTATAAGACTGCGTCTTTTATATGCTCAAGCGTCAGCAAAATATTGTCCCTCTCCATGGTATCAATATTATCCAAAAGGGAATCTGACCACGCAGCAGCAGCACTGCACATCCAAGCTGATGCAATCGCTGGTCGCAATATAATGCCTGAGTGTGTGTAAATAGCCTTTAGGGTATTTTCCTGCTTTCTATCAGCAGGTTCCTTCAGGGCGGCCGTATCCGAAGACGGTAGTGCCACCTTCTTTGACAAGCGTGTCAGCGCCTTGTCTACCCTAGGGGGTGTTTCCCAACGTGACCTATCCTCTAGCGGGAAAGGGTACGCTGCCAATAATCGTTTTGAAATTATCAATTTCTTATCAGGGGAAGTCCACGCTTCCTCACACACCTCATTTAATTCGTCAGAAGCAGGAAAAACTACAGGTAGTTTTTTCTCACCGAACATAATACCCTTTTTTGTGGTACCTGGGGTATTATCAGAAATGTGTAAAACATTTTTCATTGCCTCAATCATGTAACGGGTGGACCTATTGGAGGGTACACTAGTCTCATCACCGTCGACACTGGAGTCGGTATCCGTGTCGACGTCTGTATCTGTCACCTGAGGTAGCGGGCGTTTTAAGGCCCCTGATGACATTTGAGACGCTGGAACAGGCACAAGCTGTGTAGCCGGCTGTCCTATGTCGTCAAACCTTTTGTGTAAGGAGTTGACACTTTCAAGCAATTCCTTCCATAAGTCCAACCACACCGGTGTCGACCCCTCAGGGGGTGACAGCACATTCACAGGCATTTGCTCCGCCTCCACATCATTTTCCTCCTCATACATGTCGACACAGCAGCACCGACACCCAGCAGACACACAGGGAATGCTCTTACAGAGGACAGGACCCCACAAAGCCCTTTGGGGAGACAGAGGGAGAGTATGCCAGCACACACCAGAGCGCTATATATCACAGGGATATCACCTATAAAAGTGTGTTTTCCCCTTATAGCTGCATATATACTTATACTGCGCCTAATTTGTGCCCCCCTCTCTTTTTTACCCTTTTCTGTAGTGCAGGACTGCAGGGGAGAGCCAGGGAGCTTCCTTCCAGCGGAGCTGTGAGGGAAAAATGGCGCCAGTGTGCTGAGCGAGAAGGCCCCGCCCCTTTTTCGGCGGGCTTTCTCCCGCTATTTTAATGTATCTGGCAGGGGTTAATATACACCTATATAGCCCCTGGGGCTATATATGGTGTTAGTTTGCCAGCCAAGGTGTAAATATTGCTGCTCAGGGCGCCCCCCCCCCCCCCAGCGCCCTGCACCCATCAGTGACCGCAGTGTGTGGTGTGCATGAGGAGCAATGGCGCACAGCTGCAGTGCTGTGCGCTACCTTGGAGAAGACAGAAGTCTTCAGCCGCCGAGTTTCTGGACCTCTTCTTGCTTCTGGCTCTGTAAGGGGGACGGCGGCGCGGCTCCGGGAACGGACGACGAGATCGGTGCCTGTGTTCGAACCCTCTGGAGCTAATGGTGTCCAGTAGCCTAAGAAGCCCAAGCTACCACCACTTAGGTAGGTTCGCTTCTTCTCCCCTTAGTCCCTCGATGCAGTGAGCCTGTTGCCAGCAGGTCTCACTGAAAATAAAAAACCTAAACTATACTTTCTTCTAGGAGCTCAGGAGAGCCCCTAGTGTGCATCCAGCTCAGCCGGGCACAGAAATCTAACTGAGGCTTGGAGGAGGGTCATAGGGGGAGGAGCCAGTGCACACCAGGTAGTCCTAAATCTTTCTTAGAGTGCCCAGTCTCCTGCGGAGCCCGTCTATTCCCCATGGTCCTTACGGAGTCCCCAGCATCCACTAGGACGTTAGAGAAAAAATATGAAACTGAAATAATTAATTTAGGCTATATAATTAGAAGAGCGTGCTGAAAATGAAGGAAAATGACTGTCACGCTATGATATGAGAGACAGAGAGGCCACATACATGACATCATATGGCGGACGTGGTCATGTAATGAGAGACGGCGTTTAGCTCGTCAATGATAAAAGGGATGGAAGCAGATCAATGCAGCACGCCGGGTCACTCATAGGATAAAGCAGGGTCATAGAGAGGGGGAAAGGGATAGAGTTTAAAAACGTGTTAGATGTGGTAAGGTTTTGCTTGTTTTTTTTTAAAGTGGCAATCATTTGCACTGCAAGATCAACCTGGTTTTGCAGTGTAAATGATTGCCACTTTAAAAAAAATAAAATAAAATGAAAAACCTTACCAAATCTCTCACTTTCTGAAACTCTCACTCTATTACATTTGGCCCTTGATCACATTTGCCTACCCTCCCGGTATGTAAGGGAGACTCATAGGGGGTCATTCCGACTTGATCGCTAGCTGATTTCGTTCGCTACATAGCGATCGGTCAAAAAAATCGGCACTTCTGCGCATGCGTATGTGGCGCAATGCGCACGCGCGTCGTACTATTACAACGAACGATGTAGTTTCACACAAGATCTAGCAAAGCATTTCAGTCGCACTGCTGGCCACAGAGTGATTGACATGAAGTGGGCGTTTCTGGGTGTCAACTGACCGTTTTCAGGGAGTGTTCGAAAAAACGCAGGCTTGCCAGGAAAAACACAGGCGTGGCTGGGCGAATGCAGGGTGTGTTCGTGACGTCAAAACAGGAACTGAACAGTCTGAAGTCATCGCAAGCGCTGAGTAGGTCTGGAACTACTCAGAACCTGCACAAAATTATTTTGTAGCCGCTCTGCGATCCTTTCGTTCGCACTTCTACTAAGCTAAAAATAAGATTTTACTTACCGATAAATCTATTTCTCGTAGTCCGTAGTGGATGCTGGGACTCCGTAAGGACCATGGGGAATAGCGGCTCCGCAGGAGACAGGGCACAAGAATAAAAGCTTTAGGATCAGGTGGTGTGCACTGGCTCCTCCCCCTATGACCCTCCTCCAAGCCTCAGTTAGGATACTGTGCCTGGACGAGCGTACATAATCAGGAAGGATATTGAATCCCGGGTAAGACTCATACCAGCCACACCAATCACACCGTACAACTTGTGATCTGAACCCAGTTAACAGTATGATAACAACGAAGGAGCCTCTGAAAAGATGGCTCACAACAACAATAACCCGATTTAGTTAACAATAACTATGTACAAGTATTGCAGACAATCCGCACTTGGGATGGGCGCCCAGCATCCACTACAGACTACGAGAAATAGATTTATCGGTAAGTAAAATCTTATTTTCTCTGACGTCCTAGTGGATGCTGGGACTCCGTAAGGACCATGTGGATTATACCAAAGCTCCCAAACGACCGGGAGAGTGCGGATGACTCTGCAGCACCGAATGAGAGAACTCCAGGTCCTCCTCAGCCAGGGTATCAAATTTGTAGAATTTAGCAAACGTGTTTGCCCCTGACCAAGTAGCTGCTCGGCAAAGTTGTAAAGCCGAGACCCCTCGGGCAGCCGCCCAAGATGAGCCCACTTTCCTTGTGGAATGGGCTTTTACAGATTTTGGCTGTGGCAGGCCAGCCACAGAATGTGCAAGCTGAATTGTACTACAAATCCAACGAGCAATAGTCTGCTTAGAAGCAGGAGCACCCAGCTTGTTGGGTGCATACAGGATAAACAGCGAGTCAGACTTTCTGACTCCAGCCGTCCTGGAAACATATATTTTCAGGGCCCTGACAACGTCAAGTAACTTGGAGTCCTCCAAGTCCCTAGTAGCCGCAGGCACCACAATAGGTTGGTTCATGTGAAAAGCAGAAACCACCTTAGGGAGAAATTGAGGACGAGTCCTCAATTCTGCCCTGTCAGAATGAAAAATTAAGTATGGGCTTTTATATGATAAAGCCGCCAATTCTGACACACGCCTGGCTGAAGCCAGGGCTAACAGCATCGTCACCTTCCATGTGAGATATTTTAAGTCCACATTGGTGAGTGGTTCAAACCAATGTGACTTAAGGAACCTCAAAACAACATTGAGATCCCAAGGTGCCACTGGAGGCACAAAAGGAGGTTGTATATGCAGTACCCCTTTTACAAATGTCTGAACTTCAGGTACTGAAGCCAGTTCTTTCTGGAAGAAAATCGACAGGGCCGAAATTTGAACCTTAATGGACCCTAATTTTAGGCCCATAGACAGTCCTGTTTGCAGGAAATGGAGGAAACGACCCAGTTGAAATTCCTCTGTAGGGGCCTTCTTGGCCTCACACCACGCAACATATTTTCGCCAAATGCGGTGATAATGTTTTGCGGTTACATCCTTCCTGGCTTTGACCAGGGTAGGGATGACTTCATCTGGAATGCCTTTTTCCTTCAGGATCCGGCGTTCAACCGCCATGCCGTCAAACGCAGCCGCGGTAAGTCTTGGAACAGACAAGGCCCCTGCTGGAGCAGGTCCTTTCTTAGAGGTAGAGGCCACGGGTCTTCCGTGAGCATCTCTTGAAGTTCCGTGTACCAAGTCCTTCTTGGCCAATCCGGAACCACGAGTATCGTTCTTACTCCTCTCCTTCTTATGATTCTCAGTACTTTTGGTATGAGAGGCAGAGAAGGGAACACATACACTGACTGGTACACCCACGGTGTCACCAGAGCGTCCACCGCTATTGCCTGAGGGTCCCTTGACCTGGCGCAATATCTGTCTAGTTTTTTGTTTAGACGTGACGCCATCATGTCCACCTTTGGTTTTTCCCAACGGTTTACAATCAGGTGGAAGACTTCTGGGTGAAGTCCCCACTCTCCCGGGTGAAGGTCGTGTCTGCTGAGGAAGTCTGCTTCCCAGTTGTCCACTCCCGGAATGAACACTGCTGACAGAGCTATCACATGATTTTCCGCCCAGCGAAGAATCCTTGCAGCTTCTGCCATTGCCCTCCTGCTTCTCGTGCCGCCCTGTCTGTTTACGTGGGCGACTGACGTGATGTTGTCCGATTGGATCAATACCGCCTGACCCTGAAGCAGGGGTTTCGCTTGACTTAGGGCATTGTAAATGGCCCTTAGTTCCAGAATGTTTATATGAAGAGATGTTTCCATGCTTGACCACAAGCCCTGGAAATTTTTTCCCTGTGTGACTGCCCCCCAGCCTCTCAGGCTGGCGTCCGTGGTCACCAGGACCCAATCCTGAATGCCAAATCTGCGGCCCTCTAGTAGATGAGCACTCTGCAGCCACCACAGAAGAGACACCCTTGTCCTTGTCGACAGGGTTATCCGCTGATGCATCTGAAGATGCGATCCGGACCATTTGTCCAGTAGATCCCACTGAAACGTTCTTGCATGGAATCTTCCGAATGGAATAGCTTCGTAAGAAGCCCACCATTTTTCCCAGGACCCTCGTGCACTGATGCACTGACACCTGGCCTGGTTTTAGGAGGTTCCTGACTAGGTCGGATAACTCCCTGGCCTTCTCCTCCGGGAGAAACACCTTTTTCTGGACTGTGTCCAGAATCATTCCTAGGAACAGTAGACGTGTCGTTGGAATCAGCTGCGATTTTGGAATATTTAGGATCCACCCGTGCTGACGTAACACTACCTGAGATAGTGCTACTCCGACTTCTAACTGTTCCCTGGACCTTGCCCTTATCAGGAGATCGTCCAAGTAAGGGATAATTAAGATGCCTTTTCTTCGAAGAAGAATCATCATTTCGGCCATTACCTTGGTAAAGACCCGAGGTGCCGTGGACAACCCAAACGGCAGCGTCTGAAACTGATAATGACAGTTTTGTACTACAAACCTGAGGTACCCTTGGTGAGACGGGTAGATTGGGACGTGGAGATAAGCATCCTTGATGTCCAGAGACACCATATAGTCCCCTTCTTCCAGGTTTGCTATCACCGCTCTGAGTGATTCCATCTTGAATTTGAACCTCTTTATGTAAGTGTTCAGGGATTTCAGATTTAAAATTGGTCTCACCGAGCCGTCCGGCTTCGGTACCACAAACAGCGTGGAATAATACCCCTTTCCCTGTTGTAGGAGGGGTACCTTGATTATCACCTGCTGGGAATACAGCTTGTGAATGGCTTCCAAAACTGCCTCCCTGTCGGAGGGAGACTTTGGTAGAGCAGACTTCAGGAACCGGCGAGGGGGAAACGCCTCGAATTCCAGTTTGTACCCCTGCGATACCACCTGTAGAATCCAGGGGTCCACTTGCGAGTGAGCCCACTGCGCGTTGAAATTCTTGAGACGGGCCCCCACCATGTCTGAGTCTGCTTGTAAAGCCCCAGCGTCATGCTGAAGACTTGGCAGAAGCAGGGGAGGGCTTCTGCTCCTGGGAAGCGGCTGCATGGTGCAGTCTTTTTCCCCTTCCTCTGCCCCGGGGCAGGAAGGAATGGCCTTTAGCTCGCTTGTACTTATGGGAACGAAAGGACTGAGTTTGAAAAGACGGTGTCTTTTTCTGCTGATGTGAAGTGACCTGGGGTAAAAAGGTGGATTTTCCAGCCGTTGCCGTGGCCACCAGGTCCGATAGACCAGCCCCAAATAACTCCTCCCCTTTATACGGCAATACTTCCATATGTCGTTTGGAATCCGCATCGCCTGACCACTGTCGCGTCCATAACGCTCTTCTGGCAGAAATGGACATAGCACTTACTCTTGATGCCAGGGTGCAAATATCCCTCTGTGCATCACGCATATATAGTAATGCATCCTTCAAATGCTCTATAGTTAACAGTATATTGTCCCTATCCAGGGTATCAATATTTTCAGTCAGGGAATCCGACCACGCGACGCCAGCACTGCACATCCAGGCTGAAGCGATTGCTGGTCGCAGTATAACACCAGTATGTGTGTATATACTTTTAAGAATATTTTCCAGCCTTCTATCTGCTGGTTCTTTGAGGGTGGCCGTATCAGGAGACGGTAACGCTACTTGTTTAGATAAACGTGTGAGCGCCTTATCTACCCTAGGGGGTGTTTCCCAACGTGTCCTAACCTCTAACGGGAAAGGATATAGTGCCAATAATTTTTTAGAATTTAGCAGTTTTTTGTCGGGGGAAACCCACGCTTTATCACACACCTCATTTAACTCATCTGACTCAGGGAAAACTATTGGTAGTTTTTTCACACCCCACATAATACCCTTCTTTGTGGTACTTGTAGTGTCAGAAATGTTCAATGCTTCCTTCATTGCCGTGATCATGTAACGTGTGGCCCTACTGGACATTACGTTTGTCTCCTCACCGTCGACACTAGACTCAGTATCTGTGTCTGGGTCTGTGTCGACCCACTGAGGTAACGGGCGTTTTAGGGCCCCTGACGGTGTCTGAGACGCCTGGACAGGCACTAATTGATTTGCCGGCTGTCTCATGTCATCAACCGTTCTTTGCAAAGTGCTGACATTATCACTTAATAATTTAAATACGATCATCCAGTCAGGTGTCGACTCCCTAGGAGGTGACATCACTAACCCAGGCAATTGCTCCGCCTCCACATCATTTTCCTCCTCATACATGTCGACACACACGTACCGACACACAGCACACACACCGGGAATGCTCTGATAGAGGACAGGACCCCACAAGCCCTTTGGAGAGACAGAGGGAGAGTCTGCCAGCACACACCAAGCGCTATATATATATATATACAGGGATAACCTTATATAAGTGTTATTCCCTTATAGCTGCTGTTTATATAGTTTTTAGCTGCCAATAGTGCCCCCCCTTCTCTTTTTTACCCTGATTCAGTAGCAAGTCTGCAGGGGAGAGTCAGGGAGCCGTCCTTCCAGCGGAGCTGTGAGGGAAAATGGCGCTTGTGTGCTGAGGAGATAGGCTCCGCCCCTTCACGACGTCCTTATCTCCCGCTTTTTCTGTAAAAAATGGCAGGGGTTAAAATACATCCATATAGCCCAAGAGCTATATGTGATGTATTCTTTAGCCAACCTAAGGTATTATCTGTTATATTGCATCTCAGGGCGCTCCCCCCCAGCGCCCTACACCCTCAGTGACCGGAGTGTGAAGTGTGCTGAGAGCAATGGCGCACAGCTGCGGTGCTGTGCGCTACCTTAGTCTGAAGACAGGATCGTCTTCTGCCGCCGATTTCACCGGACCTCTTCGCTCTTCTGGCTCTGTAAGGGGGCCGGCGGCGCGGCTCCGGGACCCATCCAGGCTGAACCTGTGATCGTCCCTCTGGAGCTAATGTCCAGTAGCCTAAGAAACCCGATCCACTCTGCACGCAGGTGAGTCCGTTTCTTCTCCCCTTAGTCCCACGATGCAGTGAGCCTGTTGCCAGCAGGACTCACTGAAAATAAAAAACCTAAAATATACTTTTATTCTAAGCAGCTCAGGAGAGCCACCTAGCCTGCACCCTTCTCGTTCGGGCACAAAAATCTAACTGAGGCTTGGAGGAGGGTCATAGGGGGAGGAGCCAGTGCACACCACCTGATCCTAAAGCTTTTATTCTTGTGCCCTGTCTCCTGCGGAGCCGCTGTTCCCCATGGTCCTTACGGAGTCCCAGCATCCACTAGGACGTCAGAGAAATACACTCCCAGTGGGCGGCGGCATAGCGTTTGCACGGCTGCTAAAAACTGCTAGCGAGCGAACAACTCGGAATGACCCCCATAAACCTCAGGAACCTCTTCCAGACTCCCAAGAGGATAGGCACAGCAACTGGGGCCCACCGCCATCAACAGAGAAGCGGGGGACCCCACTGGCTCACTAACGGGATTCACTGTGAATCGCATAACATGGCTTGTACCTCTATTGCACAATGCAGCACAACTAGGCATTGCAGAGTGCGGGGTTAGCCCACTGTGAAGCCATTCACAGAGCCACACTGCAGTGAAGACCTTGCCAAAAGCAACCAATCAGATTCTGCCATTTATCTAGCACAGTTTATGAAATGACACTTAGAAGCTGGCTGGTTACTATGGGCAACTTCCCTACTTTATCTCTCCCCCACAGTCCGGCGAAGCATCATACGCTGGGTGACGGGCTGGGGATTTGCAGGTACAGACAGTTGTCAATTCCCGCACGAAGCACGAAGGTAAAATATATTGGGAAGATTTGGAGGGTTAAGTGGCAAGCTGGCGCTTCAGATGTGGCCACGCCCCTACAGAGACAAAGCCACGCCCTTTTGTCAACAGTCATAATGTTGATACCAGAATGGTGACTGTCATGACG
Organism: Pseudophryne corroboree; assembly: GCF_028390025.1. NCBI lineage: Eukaryota > Metazoa > Chordata > Amphibia > Anura > Myobatrachidae > Pseudophryne > Pseudophryne corroboree. Next base: position 776,090,301 of record NC_086446.1, on the reverse strand, counting down.
CAGACGCACAGTGTCAGTTCCCGGAGGCAGAGCTGGACTAGGGCTGCAGGACGGGGATCAGAAGATGAATAATGGCATCCCACGTGTCCCATATGATCGAAAAAATATATTAAACCAGAAAAGTTAAACTTTATCTCTCTGCCAAGGCTCGACACATCGCCCTCTATAGAGCTCTGCACTTTATCTCTCTCTAAGCTGTGATTAATACCCGCCCCCCAGGTAGAAATAATTTGACAAGTCAGGTACAGAGATTGCCCAAAGAAAGGGGTCTATGTACTAACCCTTGGAGAGAGATAAAGTACCAGCCAGCCGACTCTCCTAACCGTCGTTTTTCAAACCCAGGGGAACATTTACTAAGCAGTGATAAAAGTGGAGAAGTGAGCCAGTGGCAACCAATCAGCTGCTCTGTATATTTTTAAAGTATGCAAATTATAAATGCAACTTCTCCACTGGCTCACTTCTCCACTTTTATCACTGCTTAGTACATATAGCCCCCCCCCCCCCCCCCCCCCCAGTCTGTTCCGTGACAGCTAGCAGCTTATTGGTTGGTACTTCATCTCTCTCCACTTGATTTCTCTCTAAGGATTAGTACATAGACCCCCAAAGGCTTTGTGCTGTTTATAGATACACGGCAGTGACCGTGACTGGAAAACCGCGGGCAGCTATCACATATGAAACATGGGCAGGGCAGTGGCTGTACCGCCACTGTACTCCGGTCAGGAGATGGTGATTGTGGCCACTATTAAAGGGAAAATTGCTGCTTTTAACCAATTGGTTTATTGCATTTACAGTATTTCACTTTTTTAGTTCTTTTTTAAGTTGAATCAGCCCTGGAAGCCCAAGAGAGGGTCACGCAGGCGCAGGAGTGACCCCCCACTAGCGGGCAATGCGGCACGCCTCTGTCACTGCTGCTAGTCAGTGTCGCTCAGCGGCCCGGGACACCCGCCCAAACGTGGCCCAAGTAGCAACTGATTAAAGAGACAGACCGAGAAACAATATCACTGACAAGTACAGTAGCGTTCTGATTACCGCTGCTTCCCTGTAACCGCTTTGTGTCACCGATAATACATTCTGCAGAGCCGCAGCCAGATTGCAGCCAGCATAGACTGGGGAACGTATAACCCGGCACAGTGACGTGTAATACACAGGTGTTATTACTATACGCCTCTATCCGAGGACTGTAATACACAGGTGTTATTACTACACGCCTCTATCCGAGGACTGTAATACACAGGTGTTATTACTACACGCATCCATCCGAGGACTGCAATACACAGGTGTTATTACTACACGCCTCTATCCGAGGACTGCAATACACAGGTGTTATTACTATACGCATCCATCCGAGGACTGTAATACACAGGTGTTATTACTACACGCCTCTATCCAAAGACTGTAATACACAGGTGTTATTACTATACGCCTCTATCCGAGGACTGTAATACACAGGTGTTATTACTATACGCCTCTATCCGAGGACTGTAATACACAGGTGTTATTACTACACGCCTCTATCAGAGGACTGCAATACACAGGTGTTATTACTACACGCCTCTATCCGAGGACTGTAATACACAGGTGTTATTACTATACGCCTCTATCCGAGGACTGTAATACACAGGTGTTATTACTATACGCATCCATCCGAGGACTGCAATACACAGGTGTTATTACTACACGCCTCTATCCAAAGACTGTAATACACAGTTGTTATTACTATACGCATCCATCCGAGGACTGTAATACACAGGTGTTATTACTATACACATCCATCTGAGGACTGCAATACACAGGTGTTATTACTACACGCCTCTATCCGAGGACTGTAATACACAGGTGTTATTACTATACGCATCCATCCGAGGACTGTAATACACAGGTGTTATTACTATACGCATCCATCCGAGGACTGTAATACACAGGTGTTATTACTACACGCCTCTATCCAAAGACTGTAATACACAGGTGTTATTACTATACGCATCCATCCGAGGACTGCAATACACAGGTGTTATTACTACACGCCTCTATCCAAAGACTGTAATACACAGTTGTTATTACTATACGCATCCATCCGAGGACTGTAATACACAGGTGTTATTACTATACACATCCATCTGAGGACTGTAATACACAGGTGTTATTACTATACGCCTCTATCCGAGGACTGTAATACACAGGTGTTATTACTATACGCATCCATCCGAGGACTGTAATACACAGGTGTTATTACTACACGCCTCTATCCCAAGACTGTAATACACAGGTGTTATTACTATACGCCTCTATCCGAGGACTGTAATACACAGGTGTAACTACTATACGCCTCTATCCGAGGACTGTAATACACAGGTGTTATTACTATACGCATCCATCCTAGGACTGTAATACACAGGTGTTATTACTATACGCCTCTATCCGAGGACTGTAATACACAGGTGTTATTACTATACGCATCCATCCGAGGACTGTAATACACAGGTGTTATTACTACACGCCTCTATCCAAAGACTGTAATACACAGGTGTTATTACTATACACCTCTATCCGAGGACTGTAATACACAGGTGTTATTACTATACGCCTCTATCCGAGGACTGTAATACACAGGTGTTATTACTACACGCCTCTATCAGAGGACTGCAATACACAGGTGTTATTACTACACGCCTCTATCCGAGGACTGTAACACACAGGTGTTATTACTATACGCCTCTATCCGAGGACTGTAATACACAGGTGTTATTACTATACGCATCCATCCGAGGACTGCAATACACAGGTGTTATTACTATACGCATCCATCCGAGGACTGTAATACACAGGTGTTATTACTACACGCCTCTATCCAAAGACTGTAATACACAGTTGTTATTACTATACGCATCCATCCGAGGACTGTAATACACAGGTGTTATTACTATACACATCCATCTGAGGACTGTAATACACAGGTGTTATTACTATACGCCTCTATCCGAGGACTGTAATACACAGGTGTTATTACTATACGCATCCATCCGAGGACTGTAATACACAGGTGTTATTACTATACGCATCCATCCGAGGACTGTAATACACAGGTGTTATTACTACACGCCTCTATCCAAAGACTGTAATACACAGGTGTTATTACTATACGCCTCTATCCGAGGACTGTAATACACAGGTGTTATTACTATACGCCTCTATCCGAGGACTGTAATACACAGGTGTTATTACTACACGCCTCTATCAGAGGACTGCAATACACAGGTGTTATTACTACACGCCTCTATCCGAGGACTGTAATACACAGGTGTTATTACTATACGCATCCATCCGAGGACTGTAATACACAGGTGTTATTACTACACGCCTCTATCCCAAGACTGTAATACACAGGTGTTATTACTATACGCCTCTATCCGAGGACTGTAATACACAGGTGTAACTACTATACGCCTCTATCCGAGGACTGTAATACACAGGTGTTATTACTATACGCATCCATCCTAGGACTGTAATACACAGGTGTTATTACTATACGCCTCTATCCGAGGACTGTAATACACAGGTGTTATTACTATACGCATCCATCCGAGGACTGTAATACACAGGTGTTATTACTATACACATCCATCTGAGGACTGTAATACACAGGTGTTATTACTATACGCCTCTATCCGAGGACTGTAATACACAGGTGTTATTACTATACGCATCCATCCGAGGACTGTAATACACAGGTGTTATTACTATACGCATCCATCCGAGGACTGTAATACACAGGTGTTATTACTACACGCCTCTATCCAAAGACTGTAATACACAGGTGTTATTACTATACGCCTCTATCCGAGGACTGTAATACACAGGTGTTATTACTATACGCCTCTATCCGAGGACTGTAATACACAGGTGTTATTACTACACGCCTCTATCAGAGGACTGCAATACACAGGTGTTATTACTACACGCCTCTATCCGAGGACTGTAATACACAGGTGTTATTACTATACGCATCCATCCGAGGACTGTAATACACAGGTGTTATTACTATACGCATCCATCCGAGGACTGTAATACACAGGTGTTATTACTATACGCATCCATCCGAGGACTGTAATACACAGGTGTTATTACTATACGCATCCATCCGAGGACTGTAATACACAGGTGTTATTACTATACGCATCCATCCGAGGACTGTAATACACAGGTGTTATTACTACACGCCTCTATCCGAGGACTGTAATACACAGGTGTTATTACTACACGCCTCTATCCCAAGACTGTAATACACAGGTGTTATTACTACACGCCTCTATCCGAGGACTGTAATACACAGGTGTTATTACTACACGCCTCTATCCCAAGACTGTAATACACAGGTGTTATTACTATACGCCTCTATCTGAGGACTATAATACACAGGTGTTATTACTATACGCCTCTATCCGAGGACTGTAATACACAGGTGTTATTACTATACACATCCATCCGAGGACTGTAAAACACAGGTGTTATTACTATACGCATCCATCCGAGGACTGTAATACACAGGTGTTATTACTATACGCATCCATCCGAGGACTGTAATACACAGGTGTTATTACTATACGCATCCATCCGAGGACTGTAATACACAGGTGTTATTACTACACGCCTCTATCCGAGTACTGCAATACACAGGTGTTATTACTATACGCATCCATCCGAGGACTGCAATACACAGGTGTTATTAGTATATGCATCCATCCGAGGACTGTAATACACAGGTGTTATTACTATACACATCCATCCGAGGACTGTAATACACAGGTGTTATTACTACACGCCTCTATCCGAGGACTGTAATACACAGGTGTTATTACTATACGCCTCTATCCGAGGACTGTAATACACAGGTGTTATTACTATACGCATCCATCCGAGGACTGTAAAACACAGGTGTTATTACTACACGCCTCTATCCGAGGACTGTAATACACAGGTGTTATTACTACACGCCTCTATCCGAGGACAGTAATACACAGGTGTTATTAGTATACAGATCCATCTAAGGACTGTAATACACAGGTGTTATCACTATACGCATCCATCCGAGGACTGTAATACACAGGTGTTATTAGTATACAGATCCATCTAAGGACTATAATACACAGGTGTTATTAGTATACGCATCCATCCGAGGACTGTAATACACAGGTTTTATTACTATACGCATCCATCCGAGGACTGTAATACACAAGTGTTATTAGTATACAGATCCATCCGAGGACTGTAATACACAGGTGTTATTACTATACGCATCCATCCGAGGACTGTAATACACAGGTGTTATTACTATACGCCTCTATCCGAGGACTGTAATACACAAGTGTTATTAGTATACAGATCCGTCCGAGGACTGTAATACACAGGTGTTATTACTATACGCATCCATCCGAGGACTGTAATACACAAGTGTTATAAGTATACAGATCCATCTGAGGACTGTAATACACAGGTATTATTACTATACACATCCATCCGAGGACTGTAATACACAGGTGTTATTACTATACACATCCATCCGAGGACTGTAATACACAGGTGTTATTACTATACGCATCCATCCGAGGACTGTAAAACACAGGTGGTATTACTATACGCATCCATCCGAGGACTGTAATACACAGGTATTATTACTATACGCATCCATCCGAGGACTGTAATACACAGGTGTTATTAGTATACGCATCCATCCGAGGACTGTAATACACAGGTGTTATTACTATACACATCCATCTGAGGACTGTAATACACAGGTATTATTACTATACACATCCATCCGAGGACTGTAATACACAGGTGTTATTACTATACACATCCATCTGAGGACTGCAATACACAGGTGTTATTACTATACGCATCCATCCGAGGACTGCAATACACAGGTGTTATTAGTATACGCATCCATCCGAGGACTGTAATACACAGGTGTTATTAGTATACGCATCCATCCGAGGACTGTAATACACAAGTGTTATTAGTATACAGATCCATCCGAGGACTGTAATACACAGGTGTTATTACTATACGCATCCATCCGAGGACTGTAATACACAGGTGTTATTACTATACGCCTCTATCCGAGGACTGTAATACACAAGTGTTATTAGTATACAGATCCGTCCGAGGACTGTAATACACAGGTGTTATTACTATACGCATCCATCCGATGACTGTAATACACAAGTGTTATAAGTATACAGATCCATCCGAGAACTGTAATATACCGGTGTTATTACTATACGCATCCATCCGAGGACTGTAAAATACAGGTGCTATTAGTATACAGATCCATCTAAGGACTGCAATACAAAGGTGTTATTAGTATACAGATCCATCCGAGGACTGTAATACACAGGTGTTATTAGTATATTGGGGGTCATTCCGAGTTGTTCGCTCGTTACCGATTAAGGCAAAAATAACTAAGATTTTTCATCGTTGAAGTGATCGTAGTGTGATTGACAGGAAGTGGGTGTTTTTGGGCGGAAACTGGCCGTTTTTTGGGAGTGTGCGGAAAAACGCAGGCGTGTCAGGGAAAAACGCGGGAGTGTCTGGAGAAACGGGGGAGTGGCTGGCCGAACGCTGGGCGTGTGTGTGACGTCAAACCAGTAACGAAACGGCCTGAGCTGATCGCAGTGTAGGAGTAAGTCTCGAGCTACTCAGACACTGCTACGAAATTTCTATTTGCAATTCTGCTGATCTTTCGTTCGCAATTCTGCTAAGCTAAGATACACTGGGTTAAAAGAAAAAAGATTCCCTATAGTGGGCACACTCGGACTGTTATACTTTCTTAAAGTCAAATATCTGTCATGATAGATGACCACAAATTCTAAAATGTAACCTTTATTTGAATCTTTAAAACATGAGCGAAGTATAGTGCATGTGAATTAAATTGTGAAAAAAGTGAAAATTTTAACGTGAATTACAAAGCTTAGCCACTGTGATTGTTGTATTCATTCACCGGGTGGTATTCATGTAACCACCGGTCAGCTGACCGACAGTCACATGACCTCCTCCACCGGCCCGACGGGTTACTATCCCGATGGTTGGCATGCCGACCAACAGGGACTATTTCCACTCGTGGATGTCCACGACACCCATAGAGTGGGAATAGAACCCATGGCGACCGCAGGTCGCCACCGAGCCCCCAGCGTGGCGAGCGCCGGTATGCTGCCGGGATCCCGGCGTCGGTAAGCTGACCGGCGGTCAGGAGACCGCCGGTCAGGAGACCGCCAGTCACACATACTACACCCCATTCACCACCTATGTATTATTAATCAGTGATGCGCACACACAAAATGTTAATAGTGGTGGTGGAATGAGATAATATCTAGGAGTTTTTCACTCCCAGATACAAAGGTATCATTATAAGGCATTTGACAACTAGCATTGCTACAAATATTGCAACATTGTTTTAAGCTACTGGAGACAGTGAATAAATACATGAGATCATATCTGGGATTTGTTTTGCTCCTTGATATAAAGGTATCTTTATAAGACATTTGACAACTAGCATTGCCACACATATTGCAAAATTGTTTAAGAAACTGGAGACAGTGAATGAATACAACAATCACAGTGGCTAAGCTTTTTAATTCACGTTAAAATTTTCACTTTTTTCACAATTTAATTCACATGCACTATATTTCGCTCATGTTTTAAAGATTAAAATAAAGGTTACATTTTAGAATTTGTGGTCATCTATCATGACAGATATTTGACTTTAAGAAAGTATAACAGTCCGAGTGTGCCCACTATAGGGAATCTTTATTCTTTTGACCCAGTGTATCTTAGCTTAGCAGAATTGCGAACGAAAGATTAGCAGAATTGCGAATAGAAATTTCGTAGCAGTATCTGAGTAGCTCGAGACTTACAGATTGCGATCAGATCAGGCCGTTTCGTTCCTGGTTTGACGTCACACATACGCCCAGCGTTCGGCCAGCCACTCCCCCGTTTCTCCAGACACTCCCGCGTTTTTCCGCACACTCCCAAAAAACGTCCAGTTTCCGCCCAAAAACACCCACTTCCTGTCAATCACACTCCGATTACTTCAACGATGAAAAATCTTCGTTATTTTTGCCTTAATCGCTCCGTTGCGAAAATCGGCAACGAGCGAACAACTCGGAATGACCCCCAATATACTAATAACACCTGTGTATTATAGTCCGCGGATGGATCTGTATACTAATAACACCTGTGTATTGCAGTCAGGGCCGGCAACAGAAATTTTGGGGCCCGGCACATGTATTTCTCTGGGCCCCCCCATCAACACCTTCCAACACAGTTTCACACACGTACGTACGTACGTACGTACGTACGTACGTACGTGTGTGTATATATATATATATATATATATATATATATATATATATGTATATGTATGTGTGTGCGTGTGCGTGTGTGTTATATATGTGGGGGCTGCTGGCTACAGGTGTGGACAATACAGGGGGTAGCTGGAGGCTGACCGCAGGGGAACATACTATGGGGTGGAAAGTTTGGAGGCAGGCTACAGGGGTGAACACTATGGGGAGGGGGATATGGAGGCTGGCTACAGGGGAGAACACTATGGGGAGGGGGGCATAGAGACTGGCTACAATGGAGCACATTATGGGGAGGGGGTATGGAGGCTGGCTACAGGGGGATAAACACACTAAGGGGGGTGGAGGCTTGTGGGCTGGCTGGGAATTGGAGTGCATACTGCAGGCTGGGGTCGGGGAGCTGGAGGCTGGCTACAGTAGCTTATATAAGCTTACCTGCGGGCTGTCAGGAGTCAAGGTGAGAAAAGTTCAGAGCAGCACAGACCGTCACCCAGCCAGCAAGGAGCTGCCAAAGCCCCATGGGAAGTCAGCGCTGGAGCGGGGGCGGAGCTACACGGGAGGACTCGTGGAGGCTGCCTGCACCACAGCTGCAATGTGCTGTACAGGGCAGGAGGGGGAGAGTCCGCCAGGTCAGTTAATTGTTTTATTTACATCATTGGCCAGCAGGTAGCCAGAGCGGGATATTAATAGATGCACCTGCACCCGTTTTGTGCCACTATGCCTCGGGGCCCCTCTGAACCACGGGGCCCGGTATAGCTGTCCCCTTTGACCCCCCCTGTCGCCGGGCCTGATTGCAGTCCTTAGATGGATCTGTATACTAATAACACCTGTGTATTACAGTCCTCGGATGGTTCCGTATAGTAATAACACCTGTGTATTACAGTCCTCGGATGGATCCGTATAGTAATAACACCTGTGTATTACAGTCCTCGGATGGATGCGTATAGTATTGAAAATCACCCCAAATAATTGACAATGAGGGACTGCACACTGACTGTATAGTGAGGGACTATACACTGGGCTAGCGGCCGGTGGACCGTTCCTAATGCTGGAATAAGAAACTTTTACAGAAACTACAGACTAATGTATCTGACAATAAACACACATCGGTGGTCATTCCGAGTTGATCGCTCGTTATTTTTTTTTCTCGCAACGGAGCGATTAGTCGCTAATGCGCATGCGCAATGTTCGCACTGCGACTGCGCCAAGTAAATTTGCTATGCAGTTAGGTATTTTACTCACGGCATTACGAGGTTTTTTTCTTCGTTATGGTGATCGGAGTGTGATTGACAGGAAGTAGGTGTTTCTGGGCGGAAACTGGACGTTTTATGGGTGTGTGGGAAAAAAACGCTACCGTTTCTGGGAAAAACTCGGGAGTGGCTGGAGAAACAGGGGAGTGTCTGGGCGAACTCTGGGTGTGTTTGTGACGTCAAACCAGGAACGAAACTGACTGAACTGATCGCAGTGTAGGAGTAAGTCTCGAGCTAAATTTCTTTTCGCAATTTTGCAAATCTTTTGTTCGCTATTCTGCTAAGCTAAGATTCACTCCCAGAGGGCGGCGGCCTAGCGTGTGCAATGCTGCTAAAAGCAGCTAGCGAGCGAACAACTCGGAATGAGGGCCAATATTCCTGCATTCCGCTACAGAGCACGAGCAGCTAAATTAGTACTGGACAGGCCTCCTGTAAATCCCCTTCTACACCACACTGAATGGTATATACTATATTTTCTAGTGACAGGGCCGCTAGGAATTTATACAGTAGATGCGCGGGACAGAAGAGCCATCTCTCTCACAACCCTAACCCACATAAACCACTTGGCAGCTTTCCGAGCAATACCCACCTTCCAGCATGGCATAATACAGGGCCCTGGCATAGTTGGCAACCCGAAGCCCAATCCACATAAGCCACATGGCTGACTTACTACCTTATGCATAATGCCGGTTTCTGCATTGCTAATGCGACCACCCTCATCTTCTCTCCGAAGGGTTAGTGTTATGGAAAGACCAGCATAATATCAGTCAGGTGACCAGCAATTTACAGCTTCTGTTCATAGGTAAAATGTATGCCATTAACTTTTCCTTCACATTCATTTATACAGCGCCAGCGTGTTGCGCTTTACAACTGGGATCAGATTTGTATGTCTCACCTCTCTGCAGAGCCTAGCATTTTGCAGCACCAGGTAAGTGTCCCGCTAGGCACCGCTGGACGCAGGTTACACGCACTCTCCTGTCTGTGCACAGAATGCTGTCAGTTCCAGCACACTGACCTTCAGCTCTGCGCTACACCCGATTCCACAGCATTAAAATAGTTTCTTTATCTGGGAGTGTGGCTGTGACAAGGGGACATCGCTCTCTGTGTGCGCCGGCCCTGACTATAAAAGGAAATCTGCACACAGCGCACGTTATCCCTGGTTAACCCTCTCCGACAATGACCAGGGGTACATTGACCGCTGGGACTATCTTGCGCCTTGAAAGGAAGAAGGCCCGGGGCAAGTCCCTCTTTGCCATCATAATGAACTTTGGGGGTCATTCCGAGTTGTTCGCTCGCTAGCAGTTTTTAGCAGTCGTGCAAACGCTATGCTGCCGCCCACTGGGAGTGTATTTTAGCTTAGCAGAAGTGCGAACGAAAGGATCGCAGAGCGACTACAAAAAAATTGTGCAGTTTCAGAGTAGCTCCAGACCTACTCAGCGCTTGCAATCACTTCACTCTGTTCAGTTCCTGTTTTGACGTCACGAACACGCCCTGCGTTCACCCAGCCACGCCTGCGTTTTTCATGGCACGCCTGCGTTTTTCCGAACACTCCCTGAAAACAGTCAGTTGACACCCAGAAACGCCCTCTTCCTGTCAATCACTCTGCGGCCAGCAGTGCGACTGAAAAGCTTTGCTAGACCTTGTGTGAAACTACAACGTTCGTTGTAATAGTACGACGCGCTTGCGCATTGCAACGCATACGCATGCGCAGAAGTGCCATTTTTTTGCCTGATCGCTGCACAGCGAACAAAAGCAGCTAGCGATCAACTCAGAATGACCCCCTTAATCCCAATAACATTTCCCCTGCATTTCAGCCCTGCCACAAAATGACCAGCTGACATCATGTCAGTGATTCTCTCGTTAACACAGGTGAGAGTGTTGACGAGGACAAGGCTGGAGATCACTCTGTCATGCTGATTGAGTTACAATTACAGACTGGAAGCTTTAAAAGGAGGCTGGTGCTTGAAATCATTGTTCTTCCTCTGTTAACCATTGGTTACCTGCAAGGAAACACGTGCAGTCATCATTGCTTTGCACAAAAATTGCATCACAGACAAGGATATTGCTGCTAATAAGATTGCACCTAAATCAAGCATTTATAGGCTCATCAAGAACTTCAAGGATAGAGGTTCAATAGTTGTGAAGAAGGCTTCAGGGCGCCCAAGAACGTCCAGCAAGCGCCAGAACCGTCGGTGTGAGTACATTTGTACGCACAGTGAAGACTTTTGGAGGATGGCCTGGTGTCAAGAAGGGCAGAAAAGAAGCCACTTCACTCCAGGAAAAACATGAGGGACAGACTGAAATTCTGCAAAAGATATAGGGATTGGACTACTGAGGACTGGGGTAAAGTCATTTTCTCTGATGAATCCCCTTTCAGATTGTTTGGGGCATCTGGAAGAACGCTTGTCCGGAGAAGGAAAGGTGAGCGCTACCATCACTCCATACTTGCCTACCTGACCCTCTCCATGAGGGAGAAAATGCTCTGTTCCTGGACTTTCCTGGTAATGTATGATTGCCATCACCTGTGGTGAGCTAGTTAATTGATAAGAAAAGTGTTTCACCACAGGTGATGGCAATCATGCATTACCAGGAAAGTCCAGGAACAGAGCATTTTCTCCCTCATGGAGAGGGTCAGGTAGGCAAGTATGCATCACTCCTGTGTCATGCCAACGGTAAAGCACCCTGAGGCCATTCAAGTGTGGGGTTGCTTTTCGATGGGCAGCCATCAGTCAGCATGTGGCCCAGAAGTTGATTGACAGCATGTCAGGGCGAATTGCAGAGTTCTTGAAAAAGAAGGGTCAACACTGCAAATATTGACTCTTTGCATCATCTTAATGTAATTGTCAATAAAAGCCTTTGGGGAACATTTACTAAGCAGTGATAAGAGTGGAGAAGTGAGCCAGTGGAGTAATTTCCCCATCAACCAATCAGCAGCTCTGAATCATTTTATAGTATGCAAATTATAGCTGTTACTTCAGTGCTGATTGGTTGCCATGGACACTTTTCCACTGGCTCACTTCTCAGCTCTTATCACTGCTTAGTAAATGTACCCCTCAGTCTGATTCTCAAAACTTTTGGCCATGGCTGTACAATATATAGCCGCCTCTGATTGGCAGGTGGTGTATTCACCCCCCCCCCACACTAATAGTACTTCATACATTTATTCTGGACACATGTGCCCTCTTCACTAGCGTTTTGGCGCCATATGGTGCAAGACACTTGGCGCAAGGGGTAGCGATTCGTGCTATTCGCATACAAAGTCCCTCACAATGTACCAGGGACACTTAAGGCCCAGATTTATCAAGCCTTGGGGGTCTATTCATGAAGCAGTGAAAAGTGGGGAGAATTAAGCCAGTGGAAAAGTTGCCCATGGCAACCAATCAGCTGCTACGTATAATTGCATAGAATGCACTTTATAAATGTTACCTCAACACTGATTGATTGCCGTAGGCAACTTCTACACTGGCTCACTTCTCCACACTTTTCACTGCTTCATGAATAGACCCCAGAGAGAGTAATCAATTGCACAGTGATAAAGTACCAGCCAATCAGCTCCTAACTGTCATTTTTCAAATACAGCCTGCAAAATGACAGGAGCTGGAGGCTGGTACTTTATCACCTTGCAATTTATCACTCTCCAAGGCTTGATAAATCTGGGCTTAAATTAGTACTTTTGTAGCAAAGGAATTGGTATACAATGTGTAGCACAATAATGCATGGCGCGGCCGCTCACTTCGGAACTGTCTCGTGTTCCGGTTACTGTATTGATATTTTTACATGCAGTTCCGCAGTGGCAGAAAAAAAAAAAAAAAAAAAAGATGCCCTCAGGATATGAGTACAGCTGGCATTGCCTGGAATCTGGACTGGATATGGCATATCTGTGTATTGGACGGGCCTGTGCACTGTACAGGTGGTGTCATGCAGAACATATGGATGACCACCTGGGGTCCCTTAGCCTATGAAGCCACCATCCAGAACACGAGTTATTCCACTGGTGCCCTGATCACGGCTCAGCCCATAACAGGGGCATTGAGAGATGTGATGTCCATTCAGACACAGACGCTGAGCTGGTTAAAGCAGATGCTGCTGACGGTGCTAAACTCAGCCCTGAATGGAAAGCTCACAAGTCAACGTTTTCCATTAGATTTGTTCCCAGCACCCAGCAGATAGAGGAGGGGTACAGGGGAGGCCACACAGATATATGGCTGCATTCTGTTACACAGAGAAGCTGCTCCCGCTAATCCTGGTATTGTCGCTTTAGCAGGCGCCTGAATATCGGGGAACAAAAATCCCAAGATATAGGTTTATGTGCGTATATATATATATATATATATATATATATATATATATATATATATATATATATATATATATAATACCAGGAATAACAGAACTAGTGAATATAACAGGCTTAGCACCTTCTGGATATCACACTGCTGTACAACTAGAAGCTCCAGAATTATGGTTTACAACCAATGCCTTTTAAACAGGGCAACTACTGTCCTAGGCTATGTAATTCTGCCACAGAGACACCATTGATCCCTATGGAGAGATGCCGCATAAGTGAGTATGGAGGTAGGGAAGATGTCTGTTCTTAGAGATATTATCGATCCCTATAGAGAGATGCCGCATAAGTGAGCATGGAGCGTAGAGAAGATGTCTGTTCTTAGAGACACCATCGATCCCTATGGAGAGATGCCGCATATATGAGCATGGAGCGTAAGGAAGACGTTTGTTCTTAGATACATCATCGATCCCTATGGAGAGATGCCGCATAAGTGAGTATGGAGTGTTGGGAAGATGACTGTTCTTAGAGACACCATCGACCCCTATGGAGAGATGACGCATATGTGAGCATGGAGCGTAGGGAAGACATCTGTTCTTAGAGACAGCATCGATCCCTATGGAGAGATGCCGTGTAGGTGAGTATGAAGCGTAGGGAATATGACTGTTCTTAGAGAGATCATCGATCCCTATAGAGAGATACCACATAGGTGAGTGTGGAGCGTAGGGAAGATGTCCGTTCTTAGAGACACCATCGATCCCTATGGAGAGATGCTGCATACGTGAGTATTGAGCGTAGGGAAGATGACTGTTCTTAGAGACATCATCGATCCCTATGGAGAGATGCCGCATAAGTGAGCATAAAGCATAGGGAAGATGTCTGTTCTTAGAGACATCATCGATCCCTATGGAGAGATGCCGCATAAGTGAGTTTGGAGCATAGGGAAGATGTCTGTTCTTAGAGACATCATCGATCCCTATGGAGAGATGCCGCATAAGTGTGTATGGAGCGTAGGGAAGATATCTGTTCTTAGAGACATCATCGATCCCTATGGAGAGATGCCGCATAAGTGAGTATGGAGCGTAGGGAAGATGTCTGTTCTTAGAGACATCATCGATCCCTATGGAGAGATGCCGCATAAGTGAGTATGGAGCGTAGGGAAGACATCTGTTCTTAGAGACACCATCGATCCCTATGGAGAGATGCGGCATACGTGAGTATGGAGCGTAGGGAAGACATCTGTTCTTAGAGACATCATCGATCCCTATGGAGAGATGCCGCATAGGTGAGTATGGAGCGTAGGGAAGATATCTGTTCTTAGAGACATCATCGATCCCTATGGAGAGATGCCGCACAGGTGAATATGGAGCGTAGGGAAGATGTCTGTTCTTAGAGACACCATTGATCCCTATGGAGAGATACCGCATAAGTGAGTATGGAGCGTAGGGAAGATATCTGTTCTTAGAGACATCATCGATCCCTATGGAGAGATGCCGCATAAGTGAACATAAAGCGTAGAGAAGACATCTGTTCTTAGAGACACCATCGATCCCTATGGAGAGATACCGCATAAGTGAGTATGGAGCGTAGGGAAGATGTCTGTTCTTAGAGACATCATCGATCCCTATGGAGAGATGCCGCATAAGTGAGTATGGAGCATAGGGAAGATGACTGTTCCTAGAGACACCACTGATCCCTATGGAGAGATGCCGCATAAGTGAGCATAAAGCGTAGAGAAGTCATCTGTTCTTAGAGACACCATCGATCCCTATGGAGATATGCTGCATAAGTGAGCATAAAGCGTAGGGAAGACATCTGTTCTTAGAGACATCGTCGATCCCTATTGAGAGATGCCGCATAAGTGAGCATAAAGAGTAGGGAAGATGTCTGTTCTTACAGACATCATTGATCCCTATTGAGAGATGCCGCATAAGTGAGTATGGAGCGTAGGGAAGATGTCTGTTCTTAGAGACATCGTCGATCCCTATTGAGAGATGCCGCATAAGTGAGCATAAAGTGTAGGGAAGATGTCTGTTCTTAGAGACATTGTCGATCCCTATTGAGAGATGCCGCATAAGTGAGCATAAAGCGTAGGGAAGATGTCTGTTCTTACAGACATCATTGATCCCTATGGAGAGATGCCGCATAAGTGAGTATGGAGCGTAGGGAAGATGTCTGTTCTTAGAGACATCGTCGATCCCTATTGAGAAATGCCGCATAAGTGAGCATAAAGAGTAGGGAAGATGTCTGTTCTTACAGACATCATTGATCCCTATTGAGAGATGCCGCATAAGTGAGTATGGAGCGTAGGGAAGATGTCTGTTCTTAGAGACATCGTCGATCCCTATTGAGAGATGCCGCATAAGTGAGCATAAAGTGTAGGGAAGATGTCTGTTCTTAGAGACATTGTCGATCCCTATTGAGAGATGCCGCATAAGTGAGCATAAAGCGTAGGGAAGATGTCTGTTCTTACAGACATCATTGATCCCTATTGAGAGATGCCGCATAAGTGAGTATGGAGCGTAGGGAAGATGTCTGTTCTTAGAGACATCGTCGATCCCTATTGAGAGATGCCGCATAAGTGAGCATAAAGTGTAGGGAAGATGTCTGTTCTTAGAGACATTGTCGATCCCTATTGAGAAATGCCGCATAAGTGAGCATAAAGCGTAGGGAAGATGTCTGTTCTTACAGACATCATTGATCCCTATTGAGAGATGCCGCATAAGTGAGTATGGAGCGTAGGGAAGATGTCTGTTCTTAGAGACATCGTCGATCCCTATTGAGAGATGCCGCATAAGTGAGCATAAAGTGTAGGGAAGATGTCTGTTCTTAGAGACATTGTCGATCCCTATTGAGAAATGCCGCATAAGTGAGCATAAAGCGTAGGGAAGATGTCTGTTCTTACAGACATCATTGATCCCTGTTGAGAGATGCCGCATAAGTGAGTATGGAGCGTAGGGAAGATGTCTGTTCTTAGAGACATCGTCGATCCCTATTGAGAGATGCCGCATAAGTGAGCATAAAGTGTAGGGAAGATGTCTGTTCTTAGAGACATTGTCGATCCCTATTGAGAGATGCCGCATAAGTGAGCATAAAGCGTAGGGAAGATGTCTGTTCTTACAGACATCATTGATCCCTATTGAGAGATGCCGCATAAGTGAGTATGGAGCGTAGGGAAGATGTCTGTTCTTAGAGACATCGTCGATCCCTATTGAGAAATGCCGCATAAGTGAGCATAAAGAGTAGGGAAGATGTCTGTTCTTACAGACATCATTGATCCCTATTGAGAGATGCCGCATAAGTGAGTATGGAGCGTAGGGAAGATGTCTGTTCTTAGAGACATCGTCGATCCCTATTGAGAGATGCCGCATAAGTGAGCATAAAGTGTAGGGAAGATGTCTGTTCTTAGAGACATTGTCGATCCCTATTGAGAGATGCCGCATAAGTGAGCATAAAGCGTAGGGAAGATGTCTGTTCTTACAGACATCATTGATCCCTATTGAGAGATGCCGCATAAGTGAGTATGGAGCGTAGGGAAGATGTCTGTTCTTAGAGACATCGTCGATCCCTATTGAGAGATGCCGCATAAGTGAGCATAAAGTGTAGGGAAGATGTCTGTTCTTAGAGACATTGTCGATCCCTATTGAGAAATGCCGCATAAGTGAGCATAAAGCGTAGGGAAGATGTCTGTTCTTACAGACATCATTGATCCCTATTGAGAGATGCCGCATAAGTGAGTATGGAGCGTAGGGAAGATGTCTGTTCTTAGAGACATCGTCGATCCCTATTGAGAGATGCCGCATAAGTGAGCATAAAGTGTAGGGAAGATGTCTGTTCTTAGAGACATTGTCGATCCCTATTGAAAAATGCCGCATAAGTGAGCATAAAGCGTAGGGAAGATGTCTGTTCTTACAGACATCATTGATCCCTATTGAGAGATGCCGCATAAGTGAGTATGGAGCGTAGGGAAGATGTCTGTTCTTAGAGACATCGTCGATCCCTATTGAGAGATGCCGCATCAGTGAGTATGGAGCATAAGGAAGGCGACAACCTATTGTGGGATATTATGTACAGTATCAAGCCTGCTTGGAGAGAGATAAAGTGGAGAAGTTGCCCAACGCAACCAATCAGCTCTAATTGTCATTTCACAGACTGTGCTAGATAAATGGCAGAAGCTGGTTGCTAAGGGCAACTTCACTTTATCTCTCTAAGGGGGAGATATATCAAAGATTTGAGATTAGGTGGAGACAGATAAAGAGGGAAATGTATCAAGCTTAGAGAGAGCCAAAGTACCAACCAATCAGCGCCTACCTGACACGTTACAGGCTGTGTTTGAAAAATGACAGCTTGGAGCTTACTGGTGCAACTGATGGTGACATATAAGGACGCATCAACTGGAATTATGACGTGCATGGGCGCTAAAGCTCGGCGTCTCAGTCCTTGCCTATTGAGGCACATGGATGGATGTACACAGGAGACGCTTCTGTCTGCCACTTCTAAATCAGGCCCTTTCTGAAATAATGTCTTTTCAATTACACTGTTGTCATTTGTGGCACGTATTATTGTTCGGCAAACATTATCTGCAGCAGCTTTTGCCCAGTGATGCCGCTAGTTATTAGTGAATAAGTAGGCTCAATACTGGCTCAGAAAGCAGCTGTTACGGTGCATTACGTCGGATTTCCCTTCACTGGGAGAGAAATATCTCTGCACATAAACATTCCCAACAGAATGTGTCAGCTCCGAGCAGCAAGTGTTACCAATCATCTGGCGGATGGACCTCGATTCCCACTCACAACGTCCCACATCACAGCTGCTGGTAAAACGCGCACACTTGTATTGGAACTTACACTCCTGCCTAACGAATGTACATCACATCTTATCCCATATTTACTGTATAATAAACATTGGGGCCTATTCAGAGTTGGACACAGACACGGCTGTAGCTGCGCGTTTCGCCGCAGTGGTGTCTGCGTCATGATGCTAATGCTGCTACAAAGTCCTTCTGTGGTGTTGATCCCTGCGTCTGAATGTGCAACTTCATAACCGCCTCCCGCCTCACCATGGGTGGGCGCAAATCACGGGTAATGAAAAGTTCTATCACCACCCAAGGTTACACGGAATTGCGGCCTTGCCATTGAGTTCGGTCCGCCCAAAAAGTGGAAGAACGCAGACATGGCCTTTGTCCCACCACAGCTACCATCTGACCCATTCCACATATGGTGCATGCCCATCGTACCTACCCTGAGGTGCACATCTGCAATAACTAAAACAAGCTACAGTAATTGGCTGTCCAAATCCCAGGGTGAATGGAACAGAATGCGTAGACCAATGAGCTGTAAAGATCAAAGGCTCTATAATTAGATGTATTGGGATTATCACACAACTCAATAGGCACGGCCAAGGTAAGGTTGTTCAAGGATTTTACATCTAATTTGTACTAGTTACAGTACCACATAAAATATAAATGCCATAAAGCATAAGCAGATTCTACTTCTACAGATACTGAGGCTGATGTATTAAGGATTGGAGGGTGATAAAGTGCACAGAGATAACGCAACAACACAAGTTAAATAGGCCTATAGTGCCATGGCGATATCTGAGAGAGATAAAGTACCAACCAATCAGCTCCTAGCTGCCATTTTATTGGCTGTGTTTAAAAAATGGTAACAGCCATTTTTTAAACACAGCCAATAAAATGGCAGCTAGGAGCTGATTGGTTGGTACTTTATCTCTCTCAGATATCGATAGGGCACTATAGGCCTATTTAACTAATCTAGGAACGTCTCAATCCCCCTACAAAACAGCGACAAGTACTGTTGTTCTTACCCAGTGGGAGTCCTGGTTCTATCCTGAGGGCTGTACAACGAGACAGATGGCGGTTATAATCCAGAATATCCTACACATTCACAAATGTGCAATGGCCCTCATTCCGAGTTGTTCGCTCGCTAGCTGCTTTTAGCAGCATTGCACACGCTAGGCCGCCGCCCTCTGGGAGTGTATCTTAGCACAGCAGAATTGCGAACGAAAGATTAGCAGAATTGCGAATAGAAACTTCTTAGCAGTTTCTGAGTAGCTCGAGACTAACTCCTACACTGCGATCAGCTCAGCCCGTTTCGTTCCTGGTTTGACGTCACAAACACGCCCTGTGTTCGGCCAGCCACTCCCCCGTTTCTCCAGACACTCCCGCGTTTTATCCTGGCACGCCTGCGTTTTTCCGCACACTCCCAGAAAACGGTCAGTTTCCGCCCAGAAACACCCACTTCCTGTCAATCACACTACGATCACTTCAACGATGAAAAATCTTCGTGAGTAAATCTACTAAGTTTTGTGCTAAAATACTTAGCGCATGCGCACTGCGTACCATGCGCATGCGCATTTTTGCCTTAATCGCTCCGTTGCGAAAATCGTCAACGAGCGAACAACTCGGAATGACCCCAATATACACAAACGCTTAGGATACATTCATTTCATGATTGAAAACCAAGAAGAGTCAGCCATTTTGTCAGTAATACCAATGATCAGACCATCAATTCACAGATACTGTAGGCTTCCTTCCCCTACATACTGGTGGAGGTCATAATGGAGGTCATCCAGGTGCGGACGGAGTCGCTATCACTTCCTTGGAAGCAGCAGTGATAGCTCTGTATGTAAATGCAGCAGGAGGCGTCGATTACAAGTAGACACCTGCTGCTGCAGTAGTAATCCGAGAGCATCGGATCAAAGCACCCACCATCGGGCAGTTTGCGGCACCTATAGTGCTGCACAAGTCACCCTTCGCAGAGGCCAGGAAACCTCCGTCCTATGACGGACATCCCTAGCCTCTTCCTTCCCTCTAACCGGTGGCTAGCAGCCATTGCAACCTTTCCGTACCGGGCTTCTAGTGGCCATCCCTAATTGGGGTCTGTGGGAAGAGGGTGGGACCAGCACCATTTTGGCACTGCCCCCTCCTCACAGAGCAGATGTTCCAAAATATTGCCGCAAAGGGCCTAAGCCTAATGATGTGAATATCTGGCCACCTTCGTCAGCTGGGTATCCGTTCAGATGGTCGACCATGTTATTGTCGACAGTCATTAGGTCGACCACTATTGGTCGACATTGACGTGGTCGACATGTACACATGGTCGACAAATGAAAATGGTCGACACACAAAAGGTCGACACATGAAAAGGTCGACATAAGATTTTTAACTTTTTTTTCTTTTGGGGAACTTTTCCATACTTTACGATCCACGTGGACTACGATTGGAACGGTAATCTGCGAGGGGACGCGGTGCACTAATTGGGGTTCCCAGTCACTTTACGCAAAAAATGACACAATTTTTTTTTTTAAACTTATGTCGACCTTTTCATGTGTAGACCATTTTCATGTGTCGACCATGTGTCCATGTCAATGTCGACCAATAGTGGTCGACCTAATGACTGTCGACCATTCATACCGGAACCCGTCAGCTGCCACATACATCTCCCCTTTGAGATTCTCAAAAAAGGTAAGAACTGCATGAGCGAAATGCGTGGGTAACAGTATAAGCGCATATTTGCTCATTTGCTTTCTCAGCGTGTACAGTGAAATCACAAAAGTTGAGCCGCAAAACTCGCTCCGAATCAGCCAATTATACGTCTGTAGCTAGGAGCACGGTCTGTCAGCTTGCACAGTATTTGTTTTCACCAGTGTAACTGAGTAACTTAGATATGTCATAAAATTCCCCGATCTTGTGCCAAATTCCTCGTCACGGCTCCAGAAACAGGAGATCCCCAAAATAAAAAGCTGTGAGATGACAGGGACAGTAAGGGGTGGGGTATGTGTGTGTGAGGGAGAAAGGGGGGGGGGGGGTGGGGTGGAGAGAGCCTTATCACCAATGCAATTGCTCTTTTATTAGGGTTGAACTTTGACTGATACTCTGGTTGTACTCTCACGAAACTTTGTAAACTTGTAACACTCACGAAAGTTCATTGTCAAAGTTAATCACCTGCCAGAGAGAGCAAAGGTTGGAGTGTCAGTCACACGCGTTGTGCGAAGCACACCTACTCCTCAATCAGCGCCAATGTTCCAGCTGGGACGTTATCTCTCTGAGTCATCTGTCACTCTGCCCTACAGCCTACGTACAGGGGCACGGACGCAGAGACTGCCTGGCAACTGGCAAAGGCCCACTTCCTGATAGCAAATCCCTGTAACAGATAAGCGTGTGCCTCCTTTCCTGTACCAGGGGTTTAGTATAAAGCGCAATGGAATATGCTCAATAAGAAAAGATTAAAAAATAATAACCGTGCCTTCTTTACAGAACTGCTCTCTCCCGGCTCCGTCAGTGCGCGCTGCCTCTGGGCTCCCTTGCATCAAAGCCGCCATGCCTGGAAGGTGTGCCAGGAGTACGGAGAATTCCAATCCCTATTCTTTGAATAAAGATTTTTTTGTTGTTGATGTTTAAAAGGTATGTATGTATATATTTATTTTATTTAAAAAAAAAAAATGTAATCAGTGGCACCGAAAAAGTCAAACTCCGAGCTCCTCGTTCCACCGCGCAGGTACGAGCCACTGCGCAAATCTTCAGAGACTGGCCCAGGCCAAATCGATCAATTAACCCTTACTGCTCTGGACCTGTAGCGCTCAGCTGCCCGGAGAGAGATACGAACGTGGTGATAAATGATTATCTTCTTCTCTGCATTACGTGGTGATAATAAAGCAAAAATGAATCATTGCCTATTGCTTGCGAACTTCGGGCACGGTGCCTCGCTCCACTACCGCTGCGCTCGGCACAGGTTACCGTTCCCAACTGTAGTCCACGTGGATCGTTAAGTATGAAAAAGGTCAAAAAAAGGAAAATAAAAATTGTGAAAAACTAACGTCAACCTTTTTCCACGTCGACATAGTCCACGGTGACCTAATTACGTCGACCTATCGATCACGTCGACCTAATGCATGTCGAACAAACGTGGTCAACCCAATTTATGTCGACCTAATGACCGCCATCCCTGCAAGCCAATAGCATTTGTAATTCTGTTATAAAATATTCCAAAGGAGACAATTAAAGAGTGCGAGAAACCACGTTACACGGAGACGTGGCCCAGTGAGCATCAGTCACATCAGCATATAGGCCTATACGGTCATAGAAACCACGTTACACGGAGACGTGGCCTAGTGAGCATCAGTTACACCAGCATATAGGCCTATATGGTCATAGAAACCACGTGACACGGAGACGTGGCCTAGTGAGCATCAGTCACACCAGCATATAGGCCTATACGGTCAAAGAAACCACGTTACACGGAGACGTGGCCCAGTGACCATCAGTCACACCAGCATATAGGCCTATACGGTCATAGAAACCACGTGACACGGACACGTGGCCTAGTGAGCATCAGTCACACCAGCATATAGGCCTATACGGTCATAGAAACCACGTGACACGGAAACGTGGCCTAGTGAGCATCAGTCACACCAGCATATAGGCCTATACGGTCATAGAAACCACATTACACGGAGACGTGGCCTAGTGCGCATCAGTCACACCAGCATACAGGCCTACACGGTCATAGAAACCACGTTACACGGAGACGTGGCCTAGTGAGCATCAGTCACACCAGCATATAGGCCTATACGGTCATAGAAACCACATGACACGGAGACATGGCCTAGTGAGCATCAGTCACACCAGCATATAGGCCTATATGGTCATTGAAACCACGTGACACGGAGACGTGGCCTAGTGAGCATCAGTCACACCAGCATATAGGCCTATACGGTCATAGAAACCACGTTACACGGACACGTTGCCTAGTGAGCATCAGTCACACCAGCATATAGGCCTATACGGTCATAGAAACCACGTTACACGGAGACGTTGCCTAGTGAGCATCAGTCACACCAGCATATAGGCCTATACGGTCATATAAACCACGTGACACGGAAATGTGGCCTAGTGAGCATCAGTCACACCAGCATATAGGCCTATAGAAACCACGTTACACGGAGACGTTGCCTAGTGAGCATCAGTCACACCAGCATATAGGCCTATACGGTCATAGAAACCACGTTACACGGAGACGTTGCCTAATGAGCATCAGTCACACCAGCATATAGGCCTATACGGTCATAAAAACCACGTGACACGGAAATGTGGCGTAGTGAGCATCAGTCACACCAGCATATAGGCCTATACGGTCATAGAAACCACGTGACACGGAGACGTGGCCTAGTGAGCATCAGTCACACCAGCATATAGGCCTATACGGTCATATAAACCACGTGACACGGAGACATGGCCTAGTGAGCATCAGTCACACCAGCATATAGGCCTATACGGTCATTGAAACCACGTGACACGGAGACGTGGCCTAGTGAGCATCAGTCACACCAGCATATAAGCCTATACGGTCATAGAAACCACGTTACACAGAGACGTGGCCTAGTGAGCATCAGTCACACCAGCATACAGGCCTATACGGTCATAGAAACCACGTGACACGGAGACGTGGCCCAGTGAGCATCAGTCACACCAGCATACAGGCCTATACGGTCATAGCTGTCACTGCTCTGTGTGCAGGCAGGGAACATTCCATATGTAGTATGTCAGGAATGTTACTGTGCATGTAAGCGTGCCCACAGCACACAGGGGACTTGGCATGACACGTGTGAGCCCAGCTGGCGGCAGATATTTGCCCCTATAGCCGGGAGCCCCCTGAAGTGTATTCAGCTTTTATTTCACGTTCTAGAGTGAAACGAACGCCGCACACGTTACAGCTAGATGGGAACTATTAGCAAAATATTCACTTAGAAGCATATGTTGATGGCAGATAAACACCAACTGTCTCATCTGGTCCCAGCGTTTCATATGTTGGTATTCTCGCTGCACGCTCGTGTCTATACAAAGCTTATTTCTCCACGGAAGACGCAACGTCAGTCTGCAATTTACTGCTATTACGGAAGTTCTAACCAGCAGGATACAATGCAACAGGTGCTTGCAGGGGTGACAGAGCCACAGCTATGGCCGGCGGGGACTAATGCACATATTATATGACTATAATGCGGAAGGAACACATTACAGACACTTGCACTCATGTTGTAAGCCATTTAGATTGTAAGCTTGCGAGCAGGGCCCTCCTACCTCTTTCTCTGTCTGTTTTTGCCCAGTTTCGTTCTATTAGTTTTGTTCTAATTGTAAAGCGCAACGGAATAGGCTGCGTTATATAAGAAACTATTAATAAATAAATACATTTATATCATGCACAGCAGAGGCCACCAGGAACCGATGAAAAAGGCCAAAATCACCGTCTTGCACAATGCAAAAAATAAAAAATTGCTGAAGTATAATAATGAATAAACCACCAATCTGCGTCAGTGGAGCATTTGCAAACAGCCAATTATGGTTCACTGGTGTCGCCGATGATCGCCGTCATCCGCTGTTCAAATCTGCCGCTGTCCAGGCAGCTTTTCCAGGCATATACGTGTCTTTTACCTGCCCTGCACGTATTCACAATTGAGCGAACATGCCTACGTTACAAAGGCCCCATCCCACCTATAACAATGCACGCCAATCCTCTTGGGTGTACGCAAAGCATGCAATATCACCCAACATCCCCTCCGCCCCCTGGCGCAGTACTCCTACAGAACAACCAATTAACACTACAGAAAAAGCAAATCGTATAATACAATAAACCATGAGACACAATAATACACTAAGTAGAACTGGTACGACAATAAACAACAGCGCTCAGTGATAGGTAAGGGGGGATTATAAAAGCAAAAAGTGAATGAGATCTTAAATCAAAACCGTGGGGCGGCTGACGAGAGGGAGCATATAGTGAGAGTGAGTATATCAGCATCAGCCACATTACCTGCAGGGTTGGAGCTACTGCAAAACACACATCCCCCCCCCCCCCCCCCTCCTCCAGAGATACACCAAACACCCCCCCCATCACATACGTATCTTATAGAGAATATAACACAAAGCATCGCTGCCAGCTCATTAGATGTGACAAAGCCGCAATAATGGGCTGATTGTTTACAGTGTTATACTCAGTCATTTCCTTGACAGGTGCCCGGTAATGTGGCACCGCTGGCATATCTGTGTCACCAGGGCATGGAGTCGGACAGCGTATATCACAGACAGGTAATCAGAGCATTGTGTCTCCTCGCTGGCTATGCCCCAGTGTGACAGTGTCTCGGGTGACCCCCCCAGGTGATAATTACCTGTCTCGTCTTTCACCATGTCCACGGGCACTTCTCCACCAGCCAGGTGCGACAGGACTGAGAGCCAGCGGGAGGCGACGGCAGAGAGCTGGGAGTCTGCGGCAGACGGGCAGCTGTGGCTGAAGGAGGCGGATTTTCCTGCCTGCGATGAGAAAGAGCAGCTTTCTCCCCGGTGGACTCTGCTCTGTGTGTGCTAAGGCTGCAGCTGCTGGGAAACACATGCAGGATTCCTGCACCCACCGCACCCTCCACCTAATACTGTACATTCCTTCCCCCCCGCTCACATCACTGCCGGCCTGGCAGTCACATCCAGCAGGCACCTTCCCGCAGACACAGGCTTGCTGCCCGCCATGTGCATCAGACGCTGCCAACTCGCACTGAGAGCTGCAGACATTCCCTGTCTTCTGCTCCTATGTAACTGGTGGAATGGGATTCGTTATGCAGGGAGAATGTATCACGGGATGCCTGCAGCACCATATTTTAGGATAAGTTCAGACTGGGGGGTTAGGTGGAAAGGGGGGGTGTTGGGGGTTTAATTTCAATAGTATATCATGGTGTTGGGTATGGGATCCCGACGGCCAGGATTCCAGCGGTCAGGATACCGACGCCAGGATACCGGCCACAAGAATGCAGGGCGAGCGCTAGAAAGCCCCTTGCGGGTTCGCTGCATGGACACCCACAAGTGGGAATAGCCGTGCCGCAACTGACAGCTTTCTCGGCGATCGGAATCCCAGCATCGGTATTCTGGCCGCCGAGATCCCGAACACCGGGATATTAACTACATCCCATTATATGGGACTGGACTGTATCTGCCCCCGCACTGCCTGCGTGGAATAAGGTGCTGATCGGATCTGTATACAAACACCATGGTTTAAATGCAAATTCGATGGTTATGGGGAACTGCGCATGTGCAGAGCGGGTCCTGCGATATTAGGAGCGAATGTACAGAAATGCTGCGTCTGTAATGTACAAGCATGCTGCTGAATAGGGTGTGGTTCATTGGGTCGGCGCTATGTCGACAGTAATTAGGTTGACCACGATTGGTCGACAGTGAGGCCTAATTCAGACCTGATCGCTGCTGCGCGTTTTCGCACAGCAGCCAATCAGGTATGAACTGGTCCGGCGCCACAGAGCGCCGACGCATGCAAGAGAGGCATCGGCCGTCTCAGCCCTGTGATCGCCTCTGCCTGATTGACAGGCAGAGGCGGTCGCTGGGTGGTAGGGAGCGGGCCGGCGGCGTTGGAACGCCGTTTTGGGGAAACAGTCCAGGCAACGCAGGTGTGCTCGGACCGTGTGGGGGGCGGGCCGCAGCAGCTGTGTGACGTCACGCGCAGACGCTGCGACCCAGACAGCGACGAGTAGCTCCCTGCCAGTGCGCAGGAGCTGAGCTGGTAGGGAACTACTCGTCAAGTACAAAATCATCGCCGCTGTGCGATGCTTTTGTACTTGTGCGGCGGGGCGGACTAGCCCTGTACTGAGTGTCCCCTCGCATGTCTGAGTAACTGATCGTAGTCGTGCAAAATTTTGCACGGCTACGATCAAGTCTGAATTAGGCCCACGGTCGACATGAGTTTATTTTTTTTATTTTTTTTTTTGTATCGTTTTCTTCATAAAGTGACCGGGAACCCCAATTAGTGCACCGTGTCCCCTCGCATGGCTCGCTTTGATCGTCATGCTTCGGGAAAGGTTACTATTCCCAATCGCAGTCCACGTGGGAAAAGTAACGACGTAGTCCACGTCGTAAAGTAAGAAAAAGTTTCAATTTTTTTATTTTTTTTAGAAAACTCATGTCGACCTATTCATGTGTCAACCTTTGCCCTGTTGACCTACTGGTCATGTTGACCTAATGCATGTCGACCAATAGTGGTAGATCTAATGACTGTCGACCAAAGTGGTGTCGACCTAAAGACTGAATCAGGAACTAAGTCCTCTGCCTTTTATACATGAAGTATGTTGTGATTTCTAGTGTCTGTTTCCTATACATTGGTTGCCGTGCAGAGAACAGAAAACAGATACAGGGACTATGGGGGTCATTACGAGTTGATCGCTCGCTAGCAGTTTTTAGCAGCCGTGCAAACACATTGTCGCGCGCCCACCGGGGAGTGTATTTTTGCTTTGCAGAAGTGTGAACGCCTGTGCAGCAGAGCTCCTGCAAAATAATTTTGCGCAAAACAAGACCAGCCCTGTAGTCACTCTTCGTGTGCGTTGATTCTAACGACGGAGGGGCGGCTTTTGATGTCACACACCCACCCAGCGAACGCCCAGCCACGCCTGAGTTTTCCCTGACACGCCTGCGTTTTTCTAAGCATTCCCTGAAAACGGTCGGTTGCCACCCAGAAACGCCCACTTCATGTCAATCTTCCTGCGTTCTGCCGTGCGACTGAAAGCTTCGCTAGAACCTGTGCAAAACCTCAAAGGACTTTGTACCCGTACGTCACGCGTGCGCATTGCGGTGCATACGCATGCGCAGAAATGCCGATTTGTAGCCTGATCGCTGCGCTGCAAACAACGGCAGCTAGCGATCAACTTGGAATGACCCCCTATAAAAGGTATTCACCCCCTGGCGTTTTCCGCATCATGCTGTATTACAACTTTGACCCATGATTGATTTACAGTAATCAACACAAAGTACCACACAAAGTATCCGTGATGTGCTTAAAATAAATACTGTGCATCTCTGTGAATCACAGCGTTCTATAGTGTGTGTGTGGGGGGGGGGGGCACGATGTTGCAGTCACGGCACCATGCTCCACCCTCACACACACACACACACACACACACACAGACACACACACACACACACACACACACACACACACACACACACACCATCCATTATGACCCTGTCAATATATTCTCATGTCGACATCATAAATGATAAACACCCCCATACAGATGCAGATGTTCTGGCTGCCCTTCCAAAAAGGGGCAGCTGAGGTGGTGGGGGGAGGGGCCTGGCACGGCAAGATTGATGGTTATCTACAGCTATGATTCCCGGCTTTGTGACGCAGGGGCGGGGTTATGATGATGCCGTTAAATGCAAATTGCACCATTAATCTACCCGGACGACAGTGATGGACCCCCTGGCAGGCTTGCCCACTTTTCCAGGTGTCTGGGGGATAGCTAAAATAGTCAAGTACAGTATGTATAAAACCAAGAGTACGGATAAGGGCAGTCTATTCAATAAGATTTGTGTAGCTCTGCATATGCGCAGTAGAGGGGGCTTTGCAGTATCATGTAAATAATATGCAATATCGCAGGACCCGTTCTGTGCGTGCCCGGTTCCCCAAACCATCAGATTTGTATTTAAATCATTGTGTGTACATAGAGATCCAAATCAGACCCTAAATTCCACACACGCAATGCTGGAGCAGTTATATTATATACATTATTATATATTACGATGACTCGCATTAGGGCCCTCATTCCGAGTTGTTCGCTCGCTAGCCGCTTTTCGCAGCAGTGCACACGCTAAGCCGCCGCCTACTGGGAGTGAATCTTAGCTTAGCAGAATTGCGAACGAAGTATTCGCAATATTGCGAAAAGATTTTTCTGTGCAGTTTCTGAGTAGCTCGAGACTTACTCTTCCAGTGCGATCAGTTCAGTGCTTGTCGTTCCTGGTTTGACGTCACAAACACACCCAGCGTTCTCCCAGACACTCCCCTGTTTCTTCAGTCACTCCCGCGTTTTTCCCAGAAACGGCAGCGTTTTTTCACACACTCCCATAAAACAGCCAGTTTCCGCCCAGAAACACCCACTTCCTGTCAATCACACTCCGATCACCAGAACGAAGAAAAAACCTCGTAATGCCGTGAGTAAAATACCAAACTTCTTAGCAAATTTGCTTGGCGCAGTCGCAGTGCGAACATTGCGCATGCGCAATTAATGGAAAATCGCTGCGATGCGAAGAAAAATACCGAGCGAACAACTCGGAATGAGGGCCTAGATGCGAGCTGTCCTACAACCCCACCCCGCCCGCCATGCGATAGATTGTACGGTGCTTTTGCACTGTACGATCTATCATACCGCCGCAATTGCCGGCGGCCGGGATCGACTGATCACGACCTAGTGTATGGCCAGCGTTACAGTCAAGTACCATATAACTACTGCCCCCCCATGCGCCCACAGTGAGATGCAAACGCCTCTGCCTGACTGACTGCCTGATTGGCGTTTAGGGGACGGCGTTGGGGGGCCGCGGTCCGGACAACGCAGGCATGTCCAGATCGTTTGCGGGGCGGGCTACAGCGGCTGCGTGTCACACGCAGCCACTGCAATCCAAAACATGGCGGGTAGCTGTCTGCCTTCCCAGGCTGCGTAGGCAGAGGGCAACCATAAACATATGCAAAAGCATCGCCACCGTGCGATGCTTTCGCATGTGTGCGGAGGGGCTGGATCCGGCATGCGGAGCGGACTTGCCCTGTGCTGGGCGCCCCCCTCATGAGTGTCAGAGTAATAGATTGTAGATGTGATTTTTCGCACATCTACGATCCATTCTGAATCGGGCCCGTCTGCGCTATCCTCAGGCAGCTTCCAAAGACCTGGAGAATTTCACCTGTGTCCACCTGTCCAGCCATTTTATATTTATACGCTATATACTGTAGATACTTTAGTTGGTTTAACTCCTTCAAGACCAGAGGTAGTTGCAACGTTTCATGTTGCGCCAGGAAATGGCGGACAGCGGCCCAGATACCTCTGCTCATTATACAAAACAGCAAAAAAGAGAGAGAAAAAAACATTCACATCATAAAATAAGATTTTACTTACCGATAAATCTATTTCTCGTAGTCCGTAGTGGATGCTGGGACTCCGTCAGGACCATGGGGAATAGCGGCTCCGCAGGAGACAGGGCACAAAATTTAAAAGTTTGACCACTAGGTGGTGTGTACTGGCTCCTCCCCCTATGACCCTCCTCCAAGCATCAGTTAGGATACTGTGCCCGGACGAGCGTACACAATAAGGAAGGATTTTGAATCCCGGGTAAGACTCATACCAGCCACACCAATCACACCGTACAACTTGTGATCTGAACCCAGTTAACAGTATGACAAACGTAGGAGCCTCTGAACAGACGGCTCACAACAATAACAACCCGATTTTTTTGTAACAATAACTATGTACAAGTATTGCAGACAATCCGCACTTGGGATGGGCGCCCAGCATCCACTACGGACTACGAGAAATAGATTTATCGGTAAGTAAAATCTTATTTTCTCTGACGTCCTAGTGGATGCTGGGACTCCGTCAGGACCATGGGGATTATACCAAAGCTCCCAAACGGGCGGGAGAGTGCGGATGACTCTGCAGCACCGAATGAGAGAACTCCAGGTCCTCCTTAGCCAGGGTATCAAATTTGTAGAATTTTACAAACGTGTTCTCCCCTGACCACGTAGCTGCTCGGCAGAGTTGTAATGCCGAGACCCCTCGGGCAGCCGCCCAAGATGAGCCCACCTTCCTTGTGGAATGGGCCTTGACAGATTTAGGCTGTGGCAGGCCTGCCACAGAATGTGCAAGTTGAATTGTGCTACAAATCCAACGAGCAATCGTCTGCTTAGAAGCAGGAGCACCCAGCTTGTTGGGTGCATACAGTATAAACAGCGAGTCAGATTTTCTGACTCCAGCCGTCCTTGAAATATATATTTTCAATGCTCTGACAACGTCCAGCAACTTGGAATCCTCCAAATCGCTAGTAGCCGCAGGCACCACAATAGGCTGGTTCAGGTGAAACGCTGAAACCACCTTAGGCAGAAAGTGAGGACGCGTCCGCAGTTCTGCCCTGTCCGAATGGAAAATCAGATATGGGCTTTTATACGATAAAGCCGCCAATTCTGACACTCTCCTGGCTGAAGCCAGGGCCAGTAGCATGGTTACTTTCCATGTAAGATATTTCAAATCCACCGATTTGAGTGGCTCAAACCAATGGGATTTGAGAAAATCCAAAACTACATTAAGATCCCACGGTGCCACTGGGGGCACAACCGGGGGCTGTATATGTAGTACTCCTTTTACAAAAGTCTGGACTTCAGGAACTGAAGCCAATTCTTTCTGGAAGAAAATCGACAGGGCCGAAATTTGAACCTTAATGGACCCTAATTTGAGGCCCATAGACAATCCTGTTTGCAGGAAATGTAGGAATCGACCCAGTTGAAATTCCTCCGTCGGGGCCTTCCTGGCCTCACACCACGCAACATATTTTCTCCAAAT
The DNA here is from genome assembly GCF_028390025.1 of Pseudophryne corroboree. Lineage (NCBI taxonomy): Eukaryota > Metazoa > Chordata > Amphibia > Anura > Myobatrachidae > Pseudophryne > Pseudophryne corroboree. The sequence goes on along the minus strand of NC_086446.1, from coordinate 776,058,028 downwards.
GCGGTGATAATGTTGTGCAGTCACCTCCTTCCTGGCTTTTACCAGGGTAGGGATGACCTCTTCCGGAATGCCTTTTTCCCTTAGGATTCGGCGTTCAACCGCCATGCCGTCAAACGCAGCCGCGGTAAGTCTTGGAATAGACACGGTCCCTGCTGAAGCAGGTCCCGTCTTAGAGGTAGAGGCCACGGATCTTCCGTGAGCATCTCCTGAAGTTCCGGGTACCAAGTTCTTCTTGGCCAATCCGGAGCCACGAGTATCGTTCTTACTCCCCTTTGCCGTATAATTCTCAGTACTTTTGGTATGAGAGGCAGAGGAGGAAACACATACACTGACTGGTACACCCATGGTGTTACCAGAGCGTCTACAGCTATTGCCTGAGGGTCTCTTGACCTGGCGCAATACCTGTCCAGTTTTTTGTTGAGGCGGGACGCCATCATGTCCACCATTGGTCTTTCCCAATGGACCACAATCATGTGGAAGACTTCTGGATGAAGTCCCCACTCTCCCGGGTGCAGATCGTGTCTGCTGAGGAAGTCTGCTTCCCAGTTGTCCACTCCCGGGATGAACACAGCTGACAGTGCTAACACATGATTTTCTGCCCAGCGGAGAATCCTTGCAGCTTCTGCCATTGCCCTCCTGCTTCTTGTGCCGCCCTGTCTGTTTACGTGGGCGACTGCCGTGATGTTGTCCGACTGAATCAACACCGGCTGACCCTGCAGCAGAGGTTTTGCCAGGCTTAGAGCATTGTAAATTGCTCTTAGCTCCAGTATATTTATGTGAAGAGACGTCTCCAGGCTTGACCACACGCCCTGGAAGTTTCTTCCCTGTGTGACCGCTCCCCAGCCTTCTGAATGCCGAATCTGCGGCCCTCTAACAGATGAGCACTCTGCAACCACCATAGCAGAGACACTCTTGTCCTTGTGGACAATTTTATCCGCTGATGCATCTGCAGATGCGATCCGGACCATTTGTCCAGCAGATCCCACTGAAAAGTTCGTGCATGGAATCTGCCGAATGGAATCGCTTCGTAAGAAGCTACCATTTTTCCCAGGACTCTTGTGCATTGATGCACAGATACTTTTCCTGGTTTTAGGAGGTTCCTGACTAGATCGGATAACTCCCTGGCTTTCTCCTCCGGAAGAAATACCTTTTTCTGAACAGTGTCCAGAATCATCCCTAGGAACAACAGACGTGTCGTCGGGATCAGTTGGGATTTTGGAAAATTCAGAATCCACCCGTGTTGTTGGAGCACTACTTGGGTTAGTGCTACTCCGACCTCCAGCTGTTCTCTGGATCTTGCCCTTATCAGGAGATCGTCCAAGTAAGGGATAATTAAGACGCCTTCTCTTCGAAGAAGGATCATCATTTCGGCCATTACCTTGGTAAAGACCCGGGGTGCCGTGGACAATCCAAACGGCAGCGTCTGAAACTGATAATGACAGTTTTGGACCACGAACCTGAGGTACCCTTGGTGTGAAGGACAAATTGGAACATGAAGGTAAGCATCCTTGATGTCCAAGGACACCATAAAATCCCCTTCTTCCAGATTCGCTATCACTGCTCTGAGTGACTCCATCTTGAACTTGAATTTTTGTATGTACAGGTTCAGAGATTTTAGATTTAGAATCGGTCTTACCGAGCCGTCCGGCTTCGGTACCACAAATAGCGTGGAGTAATACCCCTGTCCCTGTTGTAGGAGGGGTACCTTGACTATCACCTGCTGAGAATACAGCTTGTGAATGGCCTCCAATACCGCCGCCCTGTCGGAGGGAGACGTTGGCAAAGCAGACTTTAGGAAACGGCGAGGAGGGGACTTCTCGAATTCCAACCTGTAACCCTGAGATACTACCTGCAGGATCCAGGGGTCCACCTGCGAGTGAGCCCACTGTGCGCTGAAATGTTTGAGGCGACCCCCCACCGCCCCTGAGTCTGCTTGTAAGGTCCCAGCGTCATTTACCGAGCCGTCTCTTATAGGAACGAAAGGACTGCGGCTGAAAAGCCTGCGGCTTTTTCTGCTGGGAGGTGACCTGGGGTAAAAAGGTGGATTTTCCGGCCGTTGCCGTGGCCACCAGATCCGATAGACCGACCCCAAATAATTCCTCCCCCTTATACGGCAATACTTGCATATGTCGTTTGGAATCCGCATCACCTGACCACTGGCGCGTCCATAAACTTCTTCTGGCAGATATGGACATCGCACTTACTCTTGATGCCAGAGTGCAAATATCTCTCTGTGCATCTCGCATATAAAGAAATGCATCCTTTAACTGCTCTATAGTCAGTAAAATACTGTCCCTATCCAGGGTATCAATATTTTCAGACAGTGACTCCGACCAAGCCACGCCAGCACTGCACATCCAGGCTGAGGCGATTGCTGGTCTCAGTATAACACCCGTATGTGTGTATATACTTTTTAATGTATTCTCCAGCCTCCTATCAGCTGGATCCTTGAGGGCGGCCGTATCAGGAGACGGTAACGCCACTTGCTTTGATAAGCGTGTGAGCGCCTTATCCACCCTAGGAGGTGTTTCCCAGCGCGCCCTAACCTCTGGCGGGAAGGGGTATAATGCCAATAACTTCTTTGAAATTAGCAGTTTTCTATCTGGGGTAACCCACGCTTCATCACACACTTCATTCAGTTCCTCTGATTCAGGAAAAACTATCGGTAGTTTTTTCACACCCCACATAATACCCCTTTTTGTGGTACTTGCAGTATCAGAGATATGCAAAGCCTCCTTCATTGCCGTGATCATATAACGTGTGGCCCTACTGGAAAATACGTTTGTTTCTTCACCGTCGACACTGGATTCAGGGTCAGTGTCTGGGTCGACCGACTGAGGTAAAGGGCGTTTTACAGCCCCTGACGGTGTCTGAGACGCCTGGACAGGTACTAACCGGTTTGCCGGCTGTCTCATGTCGTCAACCGACTTTTGTAGCGTGCTGACACTATCCCGTAATTCCATAAACAAAGCCATCCATTCTGGTGTCGACTCCCTAGGGGGTGACATCACCATTACAGGCAATTGCTCCGCCTCCACGCCAACATCGTCCTCATACATGTCGACACACACGTACCGACACACAGCAGACACACAGGGAATGCTCTGATAGAAGACAGGACCCCACTAGCCCTTTGGGGAGACAGAGGGAGAGTTTGCCAGCACACACCCAAGCGCTATAAATATATATAGGGACAACCTTAATAAGTGTGTTCCCTTTATAGCAGCTCAAATATTATAAATATCGCCAATAAGTGCCCCCCCCTCTCTGTTTTTACCCTGTTTCTGTAGTGCAGTGCAGGGGAGAGTCCTGGGAGCCTTCCTCGCAGCGGAGCTGGGCAGGAAAATGGCGCTGTGTGCTGAGGAGAATAGGCCCCGCCCCCTTTTCGGCGGGCTTCTTCTCCCGGTTTTTTTGGAACCTGGCAGGGGTTAAATACATCCATATAGCCCCAGGGGCTATATGTGATATATTTTAGCCAGAATAGGTATATTACATTGCTGCCCAGGGCGCCCCCCCCAGCGCCCTGCACCCTCAGTGACCGCTGGTGTGAAGTGTGCGGAGAGCAATGGCGCACAGCTGCAGTGCTGTGCGCTACCTCATGAAGACTGAGACGTCTTCTGCCGCCGGTTTCTGGAACTCTTCTCTATTCGGCATCTGCAAGGGGGTCGGCGGCGCGGCTCCGGTGACCCATCCAGGCTGTACCTGTGATCGTCCCTCTGGAGCTAGTGTCCAGTAGCCTAAGAAGCAAATCCATCCTGCACGCAGGTGAGTTCACTTCTTCTCCCCTAAGTCCCTCGTTGCAGTGAGCCTGTTGCCAGCAGGACTCACTGAAAATAAAAAACCTAACAAACTTTTTCTAAGCAGCTCTTTAGGAGAGCCACCTAGATTGCACCCTGCTTGGACGGGCACAAAAACCTAACTGAGGCTTGGAGGAGGGTCATAGGGGGAGGAGCCAGTACACACCACCTAGTGGTCAAACTTTTAAATTTTGTGCCCTGTCTCCTGCGGAGCCGCTATTCCCCATGGTCCTGACGGAGTCCCAGCATCCACTAGGACGTCAGAGAAAATGTATTATTATTATTATCCTTTATTTATATGGCGCCACAAGGGTTCTGCAGCGCCCAATTACAGAATACATAAACAAATAATCAAACAGGAAAACAGCAACTTACAGTTGATGACAATATAGGACAAGTACAGGGAGTAACAATGACCCATGCCTCTCCTCGTTACTGTAACATAAAGACAACTCTCATCTGTAACCCAGCAGCAAAAAACAAATCAAACTATAAAGTTACAGACAGCTCAGTAATGACACCCACCCCCTTAGCCGCTAACCAATCACAAGCAGCGAGTGTGAGAGAGAGGTGGTGACTGGCAGAGCGGCAAATAGGGCACTGCCAGTAGCTCTGGAGAGGGCGCTCGTATCGAGTTCTTGGTTTGGCGTTGATGGGTCTTTTTTTTTTTATGACTCGGGGGGACATTTATTAAGCAGAGATAAGAGCGGAGAAGTGAGCCAGTGGAGAAGTTGCCCATGGCAACCAATCAGCACTGAAGTAACAGCTATAATTTGCATATTATAAAATGATACAGAGCTGCTGATTGGTTGATGGGGCCACTTCTCCACTGGCTCACTTCTCCGCTCTTATCACTGCTTAGTAAATGTCCCCCTCAGTCCGTTAAGTCCCAAAGAGGAGATGTATCAAACCACTTCCAGGATTAAAGTGGAGACGTTGTCCATAGCAACCGTTATTTCATAGACCTTGCTAGATAAATGACAGAAGCTGGTTGCTCTGGGCAACTGCTCCACTTTATCTCTCTCCAAGGTTTGACACATTTCCCCTTCAATCTTTTACATTACCTTCGGCCTCATAGCCCAGGGGGCCAGGACGAGCCACATGACATCTTTGCACTGGGCCGGTAGTCTTATATAAGACACTATCGATGCGATGGTAACTAACCATCGCATCAAAAGGATTCGATGAACAAAGCATTCGTATGACTTGCGCATGCGCAAACACAATCCTGTTTGTGCGTGCGCAAAAGCAACTCGGCGTTCCCGATGTTAAACAGCTGAAATCAGCTGTATTTTAACATCAGATGGCTATCGCATCCACACTATTCGATGGCGGCTACCATCGGAAAGCTGCCATAGGGGGTCATTCCGAGTTGTTCGCTCGTTATATTTTTATCGCAACGGAGCGATTAGTCGCTAATGCGCATGCGCAATGTCCGCAGTGCGACTGCGCCAAGTAAATTTGCTATGCAGTTAGGTATTTTACTCACGGCATTACGAGGTTTTTTCTTAGTTCTGGTGATCGTAATGTGATTGACAGGAAGTGGGTGTTTCTGGACGGAAACAGGCCGTTTTATGGGTGTGTGCGTAAAAACGCTACAGTTTCTGGGAAAAACGCGGGAGTGGCTGGAGAAACGGAGGAGTGTCTGGGCGAACGCTGGGTGTGTTTGTGACGTCAAACCAGGAACGACAAGCACTGAACTGATCGCAGATGCCGAGTAAGTCTGGAGCTACTCAGAAACTGCTAAGAAGTGTCTATTCGCTATTTTGCTAATCTTTCGTTCGCAATTTTGATAAGCTAAGATTCACTCCCAGTAGGCGGCGGCTTAGCGTGTGCAAAGCTGCTAAAGCAGCTTGCGAGCGAACAACTCGGAATGACCCCCATAGTCTGGTGAAAACACTTAACGTCGTAAGTAAAACATCGATGGTTTCAAACCATCATGTTCCGATGTCCATTCATAGCCCAATAACTACCCTCTAATGACCCCAAGAGGTGCCCTAGCATGACAGACAAAGCAGCCTGTGACATATTTCGGGCTGCTGGTGCTTAGAACCCTGTGTCAGAGTGACTGGCCGTCCTGCAGCAATGCTGATGGGTCATCTTATCTGTGGTTCCTGTACTGGATCCCCGGCCCTCACCAGAATTACACAGCTAATCCATGTGACAAAGCACAGACACTGTACAAGACACCAGACGTCTCCCATCACAGACACTGAGCTGGTCTTTCATGTAGAGATTACCACATCTGCTACTACCAGCATCTTCCAGAGGGAAGGTCCAGAAGTCAAGTGTAGGAGATAGGAAGGGGATGAGGAAGAGGGGGGTGGGGGGGAGGTCTTCCACCTCAGGCCATAAATACATTGTTTTCTCATACTTTCTTTGTTAAACGTCTGTTCCCCTTGGTTATGACACAGCATCACTACGCCCTCTGCATTGGATACAACAGTGAGGGTCATTCCGAGTTGATCGCTCGCTAGCTACAGTACTTTTAGCAGCCGTGCAAACGCATAGTCGCCGCCCACGGGGGAGTGTGTTTTCGCTTTGCAAGTGTGCGAACGCTTTTGCAGCCGAGCGGGACGAAAAAGTTTTTGGCAGTTTCTGAGTAGCTCTGGACTTACTCAGCCGCTGCGATCACTTCAGCCTGTCCGGTGCCAGAATTGACGTCAGACACTCGCCCTGCAAACGCTTGGACACGCCTGCGTTTTCCCTGCCACTCCCAGAAAACGGTCAGTTGACACCCACAAACGCCTTCTTCCTGTCAATATCCTTGCGATCGGCTGTGCGAAAGGATTCTTCGTACAATCCATCACCCAGCAATGAACCGCTTTGTACCTGTACGACGCGCCTGCGCATTGCGGTGCATACGCTTGTGCAGTAGTAACCTGCGAAAAACGGCAGCGAACGATCAACTCGGAATGACCCCCTGTATCCAGCTCTGTGCTCTGTATGTAGGTCCAGGGAGACCACCAGTGACTACAGGAAAGCCCAGAATTCAGGAAATAAAACTATGTATATAGTAAAAGTCTACAAGCCAAGATAATTCAAGGTGGACAACCCTTTTAAGTAAATAATTCCGCAGGGACCAGAGGAGTATAAATAGGAAGGCTGGGAGATAACAGTATCACAGGAGGGTCAGTACTTAGCAGAGGTGGATAATAACACAATCAAGGAGTAAAACAACAACCAAAACCTAGCCTGGATCACAGCCAGGGGGAGGGGAAATTAGAGGGGGAGTGGGACACAGGTGCATGCATTACCATAATACCATAAAACACCTGGGGACGTATGGCCGAGGTTAGAAGATGGTCGCATGTTTTAATATTGTCTCAAACTGGTTTTCTGCTAGTCATTATCATTAGTGCGCAATTGCACCTAATCTAGGGCCTAATTCAGACCTGATTGCAGCAGCAATATTTTTCTCTAATGGGCAAAATCATGTGCACTGCAGGTGGGGCAGATGTAACATGTGCAGAGAGAGTTAGATTTGGGTGGGGTGTGTTCAAACTGAAATCTAAATTGCAGTGTAAAAATAAAGCAGCCAGTATTTACCCTGCACAGAAACAAAATAACCCACCCAAATCTAACTCTCTCTGCATATGTTACTGCCCCACCTGCACTGCACATGGGCCCTCATTCCGAGTTGTTCGCTCGCTAGCTGCTTTTAGCAGCATTGCACACGCTAGGCCGCCGCCCTCTGGGAGTGTATCTTCGCTTAGCAGAATTGCAAACGAAAGATTAGCAGAATTGCGAATAGAAAATTCTTTGCAGTTTCTGGGGGTCATTCAGAGTTGTTCGCTCGTTATTTTTTTCTCGCAACAGAGCAATTAGTCGCTAATGCGCACGCGCAATGTCCACAGTGCGACTGCGCCAAGTAAATTTGCTATGCAGTTAGGAATTTTACTCACGGCATTACGAGGTTTTTTCTTCGTTCTGGTGATCATAATGTGATTGACAGGAAGTGGGTGTTTCTGGGCGGAAACTGGCCGTTTTATGGGTGTGTGTGAAAAAACGCTACCTTTTCTGGGAAAAACGCGGGAGTGGCTGGAGAAACGGAGGAGTGTCTGGCCGAACGCTGGGTGTGTTTGTGACGTCAAACCAGGAACGACAAGCACTGAACTGATCGCACTGGCAGAGTAAGTCTCGAGCTACTCAGAAACTGCACAGAGAAGTCTTTTCGCAATATTGCGAATCTTTCGTTCGCAATTTTGATAAGCTAAGATTCACTCCCAGTAGGCGGCGGCTTAGCGTGTGCAAAGCTGCTAAAAGCAGCTTGCGAGCGAACAACTCGGAATGAGGGCCTCTGAGTAGCTCGAGACTTACTTCGAGTAGCTCGAGATCAGCTCAGCCCATTTCGTTCCTGGTTTGACGTCACAAATACGCCCTGCGTTCGGCCAGCCACTCCCCCGTTTCTCCAGATACTCCCGCGTTTTATCCTGGCACGCCTGCGTTTTTCCGCACACTCCCTGAAAACGGTCAGTTTCCGCCCAGAAACACCCACTTCCTGTCAATCACACTCCGATCACTTCAACGATGAATATTCTTCGTTCGGACGTGAGTAAATCTACTAAGTTTTGTGCTAAAATACTTAACGCATGCGCACTGCGTACCATGAGCATGCGCATTTTCGCCTTAATCGCTCCGTTGCGAAAATCGGCAAGGAGCGAACAACTCGGAATGACCCCCTTGGTTTTGCCCAATTGCTAACAAATGTGCTGCTGCGATCAGCTCTGAATTACCCCCAATGTCAGGCGTTTTTATGTTAGCTGGCGTGTTGTATTATATAACGTTCTAAATAAAAGATGTCAGTAGTTGCTGAATGTCACCGTCCTGTATCTCAGACAACTTGGTAAATACCAGCAAGAAACTGCCCAGGTATAAGCCTATTCACTAGGGGGATGACAATGGTTTTCTATTAACACTTATCACACTGCCCATTAGAGAACAATTTTGCTGCTGCGATCAGGTCTGAATTAGGCCCTAAGTGTACTCGGTGCAACAGATACGCCTGACATATACACGTTATGCCCACATCCACCTGTATAGCCCGCAGTTGCACAGACACGCCCTCCCATATCACTGCTTACGGTAAAATGCCAGTTGCATCCCAGTTATTAACATGTATTTATATAGCGCCGGCGTATTCCGGTGCGCTATGCCGTTGAAGACCACAGTTACGCCTTACTATACATTCACAAGAGTATATGTGATGGGAATGCGTATGGCAGCGGCACCTGTACTAGATGGCACACAGTGATAAAGCACGCAATGTGCGCTCCGCCAGCAGGGGTGCTTGGTAAGTAATAACCAACAGAAGACACAGTGGAACAGGTAAGACAGTGACGAGTCCGGGCTCTCTCCTGATTGTGGGTCCGATACAGGGGTGGACGCTTACTGCACGGAGCGCCGATGTTTGCACGGATGAGAGATTATTTGCTACGGTGCATGTGCAAATAATTCTAAAAACTCCTACAGTGCAGGCGCTACCCCTGACTGTACACCAGGAGGCGCTGATGCATACGCAGGTGCCGGCATCAGGGATGGCGAGGCAAAGCCATGGGCGTTCCTGGGCGGTGTCTGGGAGGTTGCCTGAAGGTGCACAAAAGAAGTCTGTCAATGAGCCAATCAGCTCAAACTGTCAATTTACATATTGGAGCCGATTGGCTGGTGCATTATCACCTTCCACTTATCACTTATTTATCACTTCTTGATGCCTTCTCCAGGCTTAATACATCTGCCCCAGTGTCTGTAACCAGCGGCGCAGCTGCTGCATACAGGGGCGCAGGAAGTCTCAGTGCTTGCACTCTCCCGCGCACGTTACTTCACAAGGGGATAACGCAGCTGAATCAGGCCCCGTCTGTATTTCTGTCCAAATTACTTCTCAAACTGAGGGTCCTTCCCTTCCCTGGTGCACATCCGTGCAAGCACTGAGCTCTCAACTCAGTCTACAGATGCCGCATATTCGTCTGGGGCGTCTTTAGACTCGCCATCAGTTGCACCATTGGACTGGCCCCACGTCGGTGGTTCAGCATCTCTTACATAAGACGCAACATCTCAGTGCGTCTTATTATCCAGACCCCCTGTTATCTCCCAGTCACCGCCCAGGAACGCCCCTGACATCTGATACCGTGCAGCCAATTCTGTACTGCGACTCCGCGCAGAAACTCAGGACACACGTGCGCTGCAGCTCAGACACGTGCGCAGAAGAGAAAGCATTGCTTGAGTGAATATGGGCATACTGTAGCGTTCGACTGAATCAGGCCTACACACACCCTTCCTCTATATCACTCAGAAGGGATGTAGTCACTTTCCCGACACCCCGGGATCCCGACCGCTTCTGTACGTGACAGCACCTTTGTGCGCATTCAGGGGGTTTCAGAATAAGTTGCGCATTAGCAAAACAAAACATTGAGCTGCACCAACATCGACATCCACCGCTGAATCGGGCCCACTGTGTTCGGAGGATGTTTATTACATTTATTAGTCTATCAAAGAGATCTGCGTCATCTAAGGAATTGGCCTCATTCTGAGTTGAGATTCCGAGTCATAAGTGTCTCTTACTGTCTTATGCTAACGCAAGTTCCGGAGGTATAATGCGAGGATCCGTGCGCCCACTATTTTACTGTCCACAGCCGCAACGGCCATCGTTAGTATGGGCACAGCCCCATACTAGGTGCAAGAGATCCACCAGAGGCAGGCTTCTCTTCTCCATACGCACCACTCAGAATAATATGAACCCAAGCTACACACCAACGTTACAGCTGCGACACTCCCATGACACTCTAAGACAGAACAGTTCAGCGCCGCCCTGTTCTCACCCGTAAACGCCCATTTCACGCAAAGACAGATGCGGCCGAGATCAGTTTAACTCAGAATCGGACAGAGATGCGCATAATGCGTATATATCTGCTTCTGCCAGTGCCAACCCTTGCCATTTACCCACAGCTGCAAGATGGTGCCACCGGGGCAGTTCCTGCACTGAGGTCCCCCTGCTGCATGCTCCGACTCCGGTGCATTGTAATCACAGCAGGCATGGTGGAAAAAGGGCAACGGGGGTACTGAGGCCAGTGTATGAGGGAAAATCTGGCAGGCAGATGTGTGTGAGTGAAGAGCTGGTGGGCAGATGGGCATAAGATTGGTGGGCAGCGGGACATATGAAGGATGAACTGGTGGGCAAGGCGGTAAGTTAGTAGAAAACTAGCAAGCAAGTAAAAGCTGCTGTAAGTACTGCAGAGTAGCATACAGGAAGGGGCTGGGGTTTGTCATGGGAAAGGCATTTTGACCTGGACAGATTGTAAGAGGAGCGGTCCACAAACTAATATATCGCCTAGAGCCAGGGCTGCTACCAGAAATGATGGGGCCCACAAGTGACAAAGGAGACAGGGCCCGTCCCCCCCAAAAAAATAAGATTCTACTGCATCACTCCACACCTATGAGATGTCATATATTTTTTCCATCATGGCCCTAGCTGTGTGGAGTTTGTATATTCTCCCTGTACTTGCGTGGGTTTCCTCCAGGTACTCCGGTTTCCTCCCACAATCCAAAAAAATATACTGGTAGGTTAATTGCATCCCAACAAAAATGAACCTTAGTGTGTATGAATGTGTGTGCGTGTACATGTGGTAGGGAATATAGAGTGTAAGCTCCACTGGGGCAGGGACTGATGTGAATGGGCAAACATTTTCTGTAAAGTGCTGCGGAATATGTGTGCGCTAAATAAATAACTGGTAGTAATAATAATAATAATAATAATAATAATATATTGTGATATTACATATAGATGGAGTATTGAGAACCTACAGGAATGGTTCACAGAGAGCTGATGCACAGTTGAAGGCTTGTTTTAAGAAGTCTTCACTCTGCATCAACCCGCTGGTGCGGTTCTATAGGTATTGGTAGTAGGAGTCAGGGGTGGGCCCCAATCTCTGTAAGGGCCCGGGACAGCAGTCCCCCCCTGGTGGCTGCCCAGCCTAGAGCCCCATGTATCTAATAGACTGGCCAACAATGGTATTTTTGAAATCCCCTGGGGCCCTCCCTGTCTACACTGCCCAAACAAATAACCAAATATTGGCCACCATTTATCAAGAGAGAGATAAAGTACCAACCAATCAGCTCCTAACTGCCATGTCACAGGCTGTGTTTGGAAAATGAGAGTAAGGAGCTGATTGGTTGGTACTTTATCTCACTGCAATTTATCACTCTCCAAGGCTTGATAAATCTGGGCCTTTGTGCCCAAGGTTCAACTCTATATAAGCCTATGGGGGACATTTACTAAGCAGTGATAAGAGTGGAGAAGTGAGCCAGTGGAGAAGTTGCCCATGGCAACCAATCAGCATTGAAGTAACATCTATAATTTGCATACTATAAAATGATACAGAGCTGGTGATTGGTTGATGGGGCAACTTCTCCACTGGCTCACTTCTCCGCTTTTATCACTGCTTAGTAAATGTCCCCCTATAATATGTATGTGAAGAGGGTGGTAGGTGGCTCAGGGGCGGTAAGGCGAAGCTTTGCCTGGGGCACGCACAAACCTTGTCCTGCACCTGAAGGGGAGACGAAATGAAACAAATGGCTCAATAAGGGATAGAGGTGAACCAGCAAAGGTACAAGAGGGGCAGCCGTACGCTGCGACCCAGGTGTCCTGCATATAAACTGAAAGTGAGCTATTAGTCAGCAAGCGACATGCTGGTGGGGATGTCTTGTCCAGCGGACAAATGACAGCAAGTGCGTACGGATGAGGTGTATAATGCAGAATGCACCTTCCTCTCCACAGGATCCCAGCGCAGAGACTGCAGAGCATACACACTAGCAGAGCAACCAGCCACACGCAGCACACGGATGAGCCCTGAGCGGCTGCACAGCTATTTATAGCTTATCAGAGACGGCTACACCATGAGTCAGTGTAATAATAAAGTGCTGCTGCATCGGAGCATGCAGGAACGGGCACCGCACGTCCCCAGCTGCAAGGCAAGATGCCAGGGCCCTGTACAAGAGGCAGGCCTGCTGTTCATTCATAGCGGTCGAATTCGCGGCAATTATCGCCGTTTTTTAATTCGACCAAATTCGCCAGGTGAATCCCGGCAGGTGCCTGCCGGGATTCACCATATTCAATGAAAAACGGATTCGCCAGAATCGCGGGCGAAAATCGGCCGATTTGGCGGATTTTGCCGCGATTTTAAAAAACGGGAAAAAACGTGAAAAACCCGGAAAAAAAATGGCGTGGGATCCCCCCTCCAAAGCATAACCAGCCTCGGGCTCTTTGAGCTGGTCCTGGTTCTAAAAATGCGGGGAAAAATTGGCCAGGGATCCCCCGTATTTTTAAAACCAGCTCCGGGCTCTGCGCCTGATGCTGGTGCCAAAAATACGGGGGACAAAAAGAGTAGGGGTCCCCCGTATTTTTAACACCAGCATCGGGCTCCACTAGCTGGACAGATAATGCCACAGCCGGGGGTCACTTTTATGCCGTGCCCTGCGGCCGTGGCATCAAATATCCAACTAGTCACCCCTGGCCGGGGTACCCTGGGGGAGTGGGGACCCCTTCAATCAAGGGGTCCCCCCCCCCCAGCCACCCAAGGGCCAGGGGTGAAGCCCGAGGCTGTCCCCCCCCCATCCAATGGGCTGCGGATGGGGGGGCTGATAGCCTTTGTGATAATAAAAAGATATTGTTTTTTCCATTAGTACTACAAGTCCCAGCAAGCCTCCCCCGCAAGCTGGTACTTGGAGAACCACAAGTACCAGCATGCGGGAGAAAAACGGGCCCGCTGGTACCTGTAGTACTACTGGAAAAAAAATACCCAAATAAAAACAGGACACAGACACCGTGACTTGTACAACTTTATTACATACTGCCGACACACACATACTTACCTATGTTGACACGCCGACTGCCACGGTCGCCGACGATCCGAGGGTACCTGTGAAAAAATTATACTCACCTTCCAGCGTCCAGAGGTACATCCACGTCCAGAGGTAAATCCACGTTCTTGGCAAAAAAACAAACCGAACACCGATCCATACCGGACTACAAAGGGGTCCAATGTTTTCACATCAGACCCCTTTCTCCCGAATGCCGGGACATCACGTGACTCCTGTCACTGACGTCCCTTCAGCCAATCAGGAAGCGCTACTTCCGTGGCGCTCACCTGATTGGCTGTCCGCTGTCTGTACTGTGACAGCGCATCGCAAAGCCGCTCCATTACTTTCAATGGTGGGAACTTTGCGGGTAGCGGTGGGGTCACCCGCCGGTCAGCCGCTGACCGGCGGGTGACCTCACCGCTAGCCGCTAAGTTCCCACCATTGAATATAATGGAGGGAGCTGTGCGATGCGCTGTCACAGTGCAGACAGCGCTCAGCCAATCAGGTGAGCGCAACGAAGTTGCGCTTCCTGATTGGCTTAGAGACCTGTCAGTGACAGCTGTCACTGACAGGTCTCATTCGTGGAAAGGTGTCCCATGTGTCAGCATGGGACCCCTTTCAGTCCGTTTTTGGTGCGGGTATTTGCGTTTTCTTATTTTGCCAAGTCCGTGGATTTATCTCTGGACCATGGTTGAGGTGAGTATTTTGAACTTTTCTTTACAGGTATCCGTGGATTCTACATGGAGAAGAGGACCGATGTCGGCGTGTGAACATAGGTAAGTATGTGTGTGTCGACGTATGAAATAAAGTTTTACTGTCGACGGTGTGTGTGTCCTGTTTTTATTTGGGTATTTTTTTCCCAGTAGTACTACAGGTACCAGCGGGCCCGTTTTTCTCCCGCATGCTGGTACTTGTGGTTCTCCAAGTACCAGCTTGCGGGGGAGGCTTGCTGGGACTTGTAGTACTATTGGAAAAAACAATATCTTTTTATTATCACAAAGGCTATCAGCCCCCCCATCCGCAGCCCATTGGATGGGGGGGGGACAGCCTCGGGCTTCACCCCTGGCCCTTGGGTGGCTGGGGGGGGGGACCCCTTGATTGAAGGGGTCCCCACTCCCCCAGGGTACCCCGGCCAGGGGTGACTAGTTGGATATTTGATGCCACGGCCGCAGGGCACGGCATAAAAGTGACCCCCGGCTGTGGCATTATCTGTCCAGCTAGTGGAGCCCGATGCTGGTGTTAAAAATACGGGGGACCCCTACTCTTTTTGTCCCCCGTATTTTTGGCACCAGCACCAGGCGCAGAGCCCGGTGCTGGTTTTAAAAATACGGGGGATCCCCTGTCAATTTTTTCCCCGCATTTTTAGAACCAGGACCAGCTCAATGAGCCCGAGGCTGGTTATGCTTTGGAGGGGGGACCCCACGCCATTTTTTTTTATGATTTTACCCTTCCAGCATAAAAAAATAAATAAATAAAAAAAAAAATATTTTAAAAAATATATAAATAATATTTGTGCCTCCCAAAAAAAAAAAAAAAGTACCTAATCCCTTCTAATATAAATAGATCTGCTATTCCCAAAAAAAAAAACACCAAAAAAAACATGTTTAAAATTTTTTTATTTGTTTTCACCCTCCAAAGTGTGGCGGATTGAAAATGACGAATTTGCTGTCTAAAAGCACTGCTGTCGAATTTCAAAACTTGAATTGAATATGCTTTGGTCGAATTGCAGCACTTGTATCATTGCAGAAAAGTCGAATTTGCAAAAATTCGAATTTCAAAAAGTCGAATTTTGAAAGTCCGTTTTTTGGTCGGAAAGCACTGGATTGCATAGGGGAATTTTTTTTTTTGGTCGAAAATGACCCGAAATTCGACAATTTCGGGAATTCGACCACAATTGCATATACCCCATAGGCACACGCAGGTGGCACGGCTGGGGCGAGTACGGCGAGAGGGTGACAGAGGGCGAGTGACGGCTGGTTATCACAGCGCAGTGCGGAGGAGAAATGTATGATGTATTAATACGTACACCCAAAGTGCTCCGTCCATTATAAACCTCAGCCACTACAGCACAGGAAGAGCTGCAACTCTTAGAGCATGGGTAAGATGCGCAGAGAAATTACAGGTGAAAGAGCTATAAATATCGACCGCTTCCTGCAGTTGCCAAGCAATTATAAACCACAGACGGACTGAAGTTGGAAACGGCCCTCGTTCATTTCATGCTCGTATATCACCCAAGAAAGCTAAATGGTTACAAACTTAACTCCAACTATATAATCCTGGATGAGGCAATATATGTATATTATACACTGTGCAAGCTTCAGAGCTGGAGAGTGCATCCTCTGTACTATATATATGGATGCAAGCTCCTACTAAGGGGCATATTCAATTACCTGTAGGGTAAACCATGCCGGGCCAATTCAATTAGCGCTGATTAAGCTGTGTGTTGATCCCCGAGAGTGTACTTTTCCTCGCAGCTCACAGGCACAACTGGGGGTTACCGTGCAGGGAAAACCCATTGATTCCACAGTTTCCAGTGCTGGGAAAAGGCTAATTGAATCCCCTATAACTTTTACTAGCTTCAGCTGCATACTATGGACCTTATTCAGCTTTGTTAGCGAACCAAAAAAGTTATCAATTGGGCAAAACCATGTGCAGTGCAGGTGGGGCAGATGTAACATGTGCAGAGAGACTTGATTTGGGTGGGGTGTGTTCAATCTGAAATCTAAATCGCAGTGTAGAAATTAAGCAGTCAGTATTTACCCTGCACAGAAACAATATAACCCACCTAAATCTAACTCTCTCTGCACATGTTACATCTGCCCCACCTGCAAAGCAACATGGTTTTGCCCAATTGGTAACTTTTTTGGTTTGCTAACAACGTTGAATAACCCCTTATGGGTGTTATTCAGGTTGAAAAGCAGAATCTACAATTCTTTCTTTCGCATGCTGGGGGCCGCAATTGCGGTGGCCGCAACTGTGGACGACTCCCTGCCTTACAGGCGTCCTGCCACTATTTTTTCCATCGGAGCTGACCCGCCCCCATTCGTAGCGACCCACCCCAGCAACGCCACCTCGCCGCCCCGTGAACGCCTCTGCCTGATTGCAGCCAACGCGATCCAATAACATTGGCCTGGCGCGCATGCACAACAGGACGGGACCTGCGTGTTGCATTGGCGACCCGAATAAGGCCTATACCTGCTAAGGCTCACCTTCCAACCTTATGTGGTTCCAACGCCTGCTATATTTACCAGTCCAATCCAGTCTACGCTATCTGCGTTGTGTATCATATTAGTTCTCCTTTATTTAAGACTGTCCCAGTCTGTCTCAGTATTCCCAGCCGCAAGATGGCTCCCCAGTCTGTTCCGCATTCTGCCTCTCATCTACGCTACTACCCACCTGCATGAGGAGAAGCTTCGTCAAGACGCCTAGCTTCCTTCACTCTCCTGATGAAGAAGCCGGCCCTTGGGTTTCTGGCCCTGGTCAACAAAACCCCTGTGACATGACACTCGTGAAGTTCAGCTTGGTGTTGGGTTGAATTACAATAGTCTCCTGAGTTGGCTGGTGGTGGTGGTGAGAACCTCATCTATGGTTCCACTGCACAAGGAGATGTGGTGGGTAGAGTAGATTTGTAGGGAGTACTTCTATTTGTTTATCAACCCACACTCGCTCAAATGTTCAAGCTGATAGGGGTGCTACACAAGGTTTTACAAAACTCCCCTAGGACCTCATCATAGACAGCTAGTTTTGGTGGCTCAGATGCCCATTGTGTTGATCTAGTGAGTAGCCCATGGTGTGACCCAAAAGGGCTTTGGGGTTCTGATAGCGGTTAAAGTTGGGTCACATCACCCCTTGTGGGGGTCTTTTAGACACTGGGACGGCACCTTCTGCTCTTAAAGGGAAACCCTGTGTTCCTTCAAGCAGATTTTTTACGCTCATTGCCCAGCTACAGTAGGGTGAGATCTGCCATCTGCTGTCATACTGAAAACCGATATCAGAAAACAGATCTGACCAGAAGACACACTTCATTTACTAAGGAGTCACCATTAAATCCTGATCAGAGCTCCAGGCAGCTGTTATACAGCTCTCTACACTGGAGTACCGTCCGCTGCATCCACACATGGTCCTATAAGAAAATTAAGGCTGGCAACTGAGACCTGAGTCTGGGTCTGCAGGTAACGCTAGATCTATAATGTCCCCTCAGTAATAGTGACATAGACTGTTCCCACCAAGAATTATTAATCTCCTGCCGTCTCCTCTCTTATCAGGACTCCAAAGTCTCCTCTGGGACAGCAGAGCTCTACAAGAGTACCCAGAAGGCTTGGGAGCCAGCCGGCGCCTTATAGAAAAGTCACAATGAGAGTACATAGGAAATAAATGACTTGTCTAGGTCACGTTGGGGAAGATCCATTATTTAAATAGCAACATGGAGCCGTCAGCTTCCGAGAAATGAAATCAGATGGATAAACCAAAGGTCAGACCAGCAGACTATAGAGCATCACTTGTAGTCTCTAATGCAGTTATCAGAAATGGCGGTCCCTGCATTGCCGGTCCAGCGACGGCCTGATCGGAAGAGATCGGAAAATGCCATTAGGCAGAATTATACTGGATGCAGTATAGTGAGAATGACAAAATAAGGAGGCATTTTGAAGGGTACTAAAACATGGGAGTGGCCTCTCTCTATACTGGGCCTCATTCACACAGCGCAATATGGCGGAAGTGCACTGCAGAACTCTGTTCGGTGTAAATCACCCGATACCTGCAAATGTGCTTGTAGGTGGCGCTTGCAGAGTCCTTATAAATGATGGAGTAAGCACAGGAGTGCGTTTGCAGAGTGATGTTATCTGAGAGAAAGGCGGCGTCCATTTTCAGGGTGCCCCTTGTTTTGCCACAAGACACACAGCCATTACCAAATCCGCAGAAACGCCCATCTCCGACATTATGCAAATGGCGCTACAATCTCCTTACCTTGGGCACATGTCCTCTTACATCCTTGCTGAAGTCACGCTAAACAGCCCTTCAAATCACGCCATGATGTGGAGGTACTCAGCAGCGCCGATCATCTTTATTTTTTTCGTCTTAGACACAATGTAATGCAATAGGACGCACAATCAGCTTCTGCTGATTAAAATGATATGCAGCATATTATATATTATATTCTGTGTGTAATTGCGACAGTAGCTGCATCCGAAATGCCAAGTTACAGTGTTTTCCAAGGAAATAAGCTATACAGCTGCTGCCTATACTGTATGCAATTCAGCCCCCACCCATACTATAAGCTATACAGCTGCTGCCTATACTGTATGCAATTCAGCCCCCACCCATACTATAAGCTATACAGCTACTGCCTATACTGTATGCAATTCAGCCCCCACCCATACTATAAGCTATACAGCTGCTGCCTATACTGTATGCAATTCAGCCCCCACCCATACTATAAGCTATACAGCTACTGCCTATACTGTATGCAATTCAGCCCCCACCCATACTATAAGCTATACAGCTACTGCCTATACTGTATGCAATTCAGCCCCCACCAATACTATAAGCTATACAGCTACTGCCTATACTGTATGCAATTCAGCCCCCACCCATACTATAAGCTATACAGCTGCTGCATATACTGTATGCAATTCAGCTCCCACCCTATACTATAAGCTATACAGCTGCTGCCTATACTGTATGCAATTCAGCCCCCACCCATACTATAAGCTATACAGCTGCTGCCTATACTGTATGCAATTCAGCCCCCACCCATACTATAAGCTATACAGCTACTGCCTATACTGTATGCAATTCAGCCCCCACCCATACTATAAGCTATACAGCTACTGCCTATACTGTATGCAATTCAGCCCCCACCCATACTATAAGCTATACAGCTACTGCCTATACTGTATGCAATTCAGCCCCCACCCATACTATAAGCTATACAGCTGCTGCCTATACTGTATGCAATTCAGACCCCACCCATACTATAAGCTATACAGCTACTGCCTATACTGTATGCAATTCAGACCCCACCGATACTATAAGCTATACAGCTGCTGCCTATACTGTATGCAATTCAGCCCCCATCCATACTATAAGCTATACAGCTACTGCCTATACTGCATGCAATTCAGCCCCCATCCATACTATAAGCTATACAGCTACTGCCTATACTGCATGCAATTCAGCCCCCACCGATACTATAAGCTATACAGCTGCTGCCTATACTGTATGCAATTCAGCCCCCACCCATACTATAAGCTATACAGCTGCTGCCTATACTGTATGCAATTCAGCCCCCACCCATACTATAAGCTATACAGCTACTGCCTATACTGCATGCAATTCAGCCCCCACCCATACTATAAGCTATACAGCTACTGCCTATACTGTATGCAATTCAGCCCCCACCCATACTATAAGCTATACAGCTGCTGCCTATACTGTATGCAATTCAGACCCCACCCATACTATAAGCTATACAGCTACTGCCTATACTGTATGCAATTCAGACCCCACCGATACTATAAGCTATACAGCTGCTGCCTATACTGTATGCAATTCAGCCCCCATCCATACTATAAGCTATACAGCTGCTGCCTATACTGTATGCAATTCAGCCCCCATCCATACTATAAGCTATACAGCTGCTGCCTATACTGCATGCAATTCAGCCCCCACCCATACTATAAGCTATACAGCTACTGCCTATACTGTATGCAATTCAGCCCCCACCCATACTATAAGCTATACAGCTGCTGCCTATACTGTATGCAATTCAGCCCCCACCCATACTATAAGCTATACAGCTACTGCCTATACTGTATGCAATTCAGACCCCACCGATACTATAAGCTATACAGCTGCTGCATATACTGTATGCAATTCAGCCCCCACCCATACTATAAGCTATACAGCTACTGCCTATACTGTATGCAATTCAGCCCCCATCCATACTATAAGCTATACAGCTGCTGCCTATACTGTATGCAATTCAGACCCCACCAATACTATAAGCTATACAGCTACTGCCTATACTGTATGCAATTCAGCCCCCACCCATACTATAAGCTATACAGCTACTGCCTATACTGTATGCAATTCAGCCCCCACCCATACTATAAGCTATACAGCTGCTGCCTATACTGTATGCAATTCAGACCCCACCAATACTATAAGCTATACAGCTGCTGCCTATACTGTATGCAATTCAGCCCCCACCCATACTATAAGCTATACAGCTGCTGCCTATACTGTATGCAATTCAGCCCCCACCCATACTATAAGCTATACAGCTGCTGCCTATACTGTATGCAATTCAGCCCCCACCCATACTATAAGCTATACAGCTGCTGCCTATACTGTATGCAATTCAGCCCCCACCCATACTATAAGCTATACAGCTGCTGCCTATACTGTATGCAATTCAGCCCCCACCCATACTATAAGCTATACAGCTGCTGCCTATACTGTATGCAATTCAGCCCCCACCCATACTATAAGCTATACAGCTGCTGCCTATACTGTATGCAATTCAGCCCCCACCCATACTATAAGCTATACAGCTGCTGCCTATACTGTATGCAATTCAGCCCCCACCCTATACTATAACCTATATAGCTGCTGCGTATACTGTATGCAATTCAGCTCCCACCCTATACTATAACCTATATAGCTGCTGCCTATACTGTATGCAATTCAGCCCCCACCCATACTATAAGCTATACAGCTGCTGCCTATACTGTATGCAATTCAGCCCCCACCCATACTATAAGCTATACAGCTGCTGCCTATACTGTATGCAATTCAGACCCCACCCATACTATAAGCTATACAGCTACTGCCTATACTGCATGCAATTCAGCCCCCACCCATACTATAAGCTATACAGCTGCTGCCTATACTGTATGCAATTCAGCCCCCACCCATACTATAAGCTATACAGCTACTGCCTATACTGTATGCAATTCAGCCCCCACCCATACTATAAGCTATACAGCTACTGCCTATACTGCATGCAATTCAGCCCCCACCCATACTATAAGCTATACAGCTACTGCCTATACTGTATGCAATTCAGCCCCCACCCATACTATAAGCTATACAGCTGCTGCCTATACTGTATGCAATTCAGCCCCCACCCATACTATAAGCTATACAGCTGCTGCCTATACTGTATGCAATTCAGCCCCCACCCATACTATAAGCTATACAGCTGCTGCCTATACTGTATGCAATTCAGCCCCACCCATACTATAAGCTATACAGCTGCTGCATATACTGTATGCAATTCAGCCCCCACCCATACTATAAGCTATACAGCTGCTGCCTATACTGTATGCAATTCAGCCCCACCCATACTATAAGCTATACAGCTGCTGCCTATACTGTATGCAATTCAGCCCCCACCCATACTATAAGCTATACAGCTGCTGCCTATACTGTATGCAATTCAGCCCCCACCCATACTATAAGCTATACAGCTGCTGCCTATACTGTATGCAATTCAGACCCCACCCATACTATAAGCTATACAGCTGCTGCATATACTGTATGCAATTCAGCCCCACCCATACTATAAGCTATACAGCTGCTGCCTATACTGTATGCAATTCAGCCCCCACCCATACTATAAGCTATACAGCTGCTGCCTATACTGTATGCAATTCAGCCCCCACCCATACTATAAGCTATACAGCTGCTGCCTATACTGTATGCAATTCAGCCCCCACCCATACTATAAGCTATACAGCTGCTGCCTATACTGTATGCAATTCAGCCCCCACCCATACTATAAGCTATGCAGCTACTGCCTATACTGCATGCAATTCAGCCCCCATCCATACTATAAGCTATACAGCTACTGCCTATACTGTATGCAATTCAGCCCCCACCCATACTATAAGCTATACAGCTGCTGCCTATACTGTATGCAATTCAGCCCCCACCCATACTATAAGCTATACAGCTACTGCCTATACTGTATGCAATTCAGCCCCCACCCATACTATAAGCTATACAGCTACTGCCTATACTGTATGCAATTCAGCCCCCACCCATACTATAAGCTATACAGCTACTGCCTATACTGTATGCAATTCAGCCCCCACCCATACTATAAGCTATACAGCTACTGCCTATACTGTATGCAATTCAGCCCCCACCCATACTATAAGCTATACAGCGGCTGCCTATACTGTATGCAATTCAGCCCCCACCCATACTATAAGCTATACAGCTGCTGCCTATACTGTATGCAATTCAGCCCCCACCCATACTATAAGCTATACAGCGGCTGCCTATACTGTATGCAATTCAGACCCCACCCATACTATAAGCTATACAGCGGCTGCCTATACTGTATGCAATTCAGCCCCCACCCATACTATAAGCTATACAGCTGCTGCCTATACTGTATGCAATTCAGACCCCACCCATACTATAAGCTATACAGCTGCTGCCTATACTGTATGCAATTCAGCCCCCACCCATACTATAAGCTATACAGCTGCTGCCTATACTGTATGCAATTCAGCCCCCACCCATACTATAAGCTATACAGCTGCTGCCTATACTGTATGCAATTCAGCCCCCACCCATACTATAAGCTATACAGCTGCTGCCTATACTGTATGCAATTCAGCCCCCACCCATACTATAAGCTATACAGCTGCTGCCTATACTGTATGCAATTCAGCCCCCACCCATACTATAAGCTATACAGCTGCTGCATATACTGTATGCAATTCAGCCCCCACCCATACTATAAGCTATACAGCTGCTGCCTATACTGTATGCAATTCAGCCCCACCCATACTATAAGCTATACAGCTGCTGCCTATACTGTATGCAATTCAGCCCCCACCCATACTATAAGCTATACAGCTGCTGCCTATACTGTATGCAATTCAGCCCCCACCCATACTATAAGCTATACAGCTGCTGCCTATACTGTATGCAATTCAGACCCCACCCATACTATAAGCTATACAGCTGCTGCATATACTGTATGCAATTCAGCCCCACCCATACTATAAGCTATACAGCTGCTGCCTATACTGTATGCAATTCAGCCCCCACCCATACTATAAGCTATACAGCTGCTGCCTATACTGTATGCAATTCAGCCCCCACCCATACTATAAGCTATACAGCTGCTGCCTATACTGTATGCAATTCAGCCCCCACCCATACTATAAGCTATACAGCTGCTGCCTATACTGTATGCAATTCAGCCCCCACCCATACTATAAGCTATACAGCTACTGCCTATACTGCATGCAATTCAGCCCCCATCCATACTATAAGCTATACAGCTACTGCCTATACTGTATGCAATTCAGCCCCCACCCATACTATAAGCTATACAGCTGCTGCCTATACTGTATGCAATTCAGCCCCCACCCATACTATAAGCTATACAGCTACTGCCTATACTGTATGTAATTCAGCCCCCACCCATACTATAAGCTATACAGCTACTGCCTATACTGTATGCAATTCAGCACCCACCCATACTATAAGCTATACAGCTACTGCCTATACTGTATGCAATTCAGCCCCCACCCATACTATAAGCTATACAGCTGCTGCCTATACTGTATGCAATTCAGCTCCCACCCTATACTATAAGCTATACAGCTGCTGCCTATACTGTATGCAATTCAGCCCCACCCATACTATAAGCTATACAGCTGCTGCCTATACTGTATGCAATTCAGCACCCACCCATACTATAAGCTATACAGCTACTGCCTATACTGTATGCAATTCAGCCCCACCCATACTATAAGCTATACAGCTGCTGCCTATACTGTATGCAATTCAGCTCCCACCCTATACTATAAGCTATACAGCTGCTGCCTATACTGTATGCAATTCAGCCCCCACCGATACTATAAGCTATACAGCTACTGCCTATACTGTATGCAATTCAGCCCCACCCATACTATAAGCTATACAGCTACTGCCTATACTGTATGCAATTCAGCTCCCACCCTATACTATAAGCTATACAGCTGCTGCCTATACTGTATGCAATTCAGCCCCACCCATACTATAAGCTATACAGCTGCTGCCTATACTGTATGCAATTCAGCTCCCACCCTATACTATAAGCTATACAGCTACTGCCTATACTGTATGCAATTCAGCCCCACCCATACTATAAGCTATACAGCTACTGCCTATACTGTATGCAATTCAGCCCCCACCGATACTATAAGCTATACAGCTACTGCCTATACTGTATGCAATTCAGCTCCCACCCTATACTATAAGCTATACAGCTGCTGCCTATACTGTATGCAATTCAGCCCCACCCATACTATAAGCTATACAGCTGCTGCCTATACTGTATGCAATTCAGCTCCCACCCTATACTATAAGCTATACAGCTGCTGCCTATACTGTATGCAATTCAGCCCCCACCGATACTATAAGCTATACAGCTACTGCCTATACTGTATGCAATTCAGCCCCCACCGATACTATAAGCTATACAGCTACTGCCTATACTGTATGCAATTCAGCCCCCACCGATACTATAAGCTATACAGCTACTGCCTATACTGTATGCAATTCAGCCCCCACCGATACTATAAGCTATACAGCTGCTGCCTATACTGTATGTAATTCAGCCCCCACCCATACTATAAGCTATACAGCTGCTGCATATACTGTATGTAATTCAGCCCCCACCGATACTATAAGCTATACAGCTGCTGCATATACTGTATGCAATTCAGACCCCACCAATACTATAAGCTATACAGCTACTGCCTATACTGTATGTAATTCAGCCCCCATCCATACTATAAGCTATACAGCTACTGCCTATACTGTATGCAATTCAGACCCCACCAATACTATAAGCTATACAGCTACTGCCTATACTGTATGTAATTCAGCCCCCACCCATACTATAAGCTATACAGCTACTGCCTATACTGCATGCAATTCAGACCCCACCAATACTATAAGCTATACAGCTACTGCCTATACTGTATGTAATTCAGCCCCCACCCATACTATAAGCTATACAGCTACTGCCTATACTGCATGCAATTCAGCCCCCATCCATACTATAAGCTATACAGCTGCTGCCTATACTGTATGCAATTCAGCCCCCATCCATACTATAAGCTATACAGCTACTGCCTATACTGTATGTAATTCAGCCCCCACCCATACTATAAGCTATACAGCTACTGCCTATACTGTATGTAATTCAGACCCCACCCATACTATAAGCTATACAGCTACTGCCTATACTGCATGCAATTCAGCCCCCATCCATACTATAAGCTATACAGCTGCTGCCTATACTGTATGCAATTCAGCCCCCACCCATACTATAAGCTATACAGCTGCTGCCTATACTGTATGCAATTCAGCCCCCACCCATACTATAAGCTATACAGCTGCTGCCTATACTGTATGCAATTCAGACCCCACCCATACTATAAGCTAAATAGCTGCTGCCTATACTGTATGCAATTCAGCCCCCACCCTATATTATCAGCTATAAAGCTCCAGCCCTATATTGTATGCAATTCACCCCCACCCTATACTTTACACTATACAGCTCCAGCTCTATACTGTATGCAATTCACCCCCCACCCCAAACTGTACACTGTACAGCTCCAGCTCTATACTGTATGCAATTCACCCCCAACCCTATACTTTACACTATACAGCTCCAGCCCTATACTGTATGCAATTCACCCCCCAACCTATACTGAACACTATACAGCTCCAACCTTATACTGTATGCAATTCATCCCCCACCCTATACTGTACACTATACAGTTCCAGCCCTAAACTGTATGCAATTCATCCCCCACCCTATACTGTACACTATACAGCTCCAGCCCTATACTGTATGCAATTCATCCCCCACCCTATACTGTATACTATAGAGCTCCAGCCCTATACTGTATGCAATTCATCCCCCAACCTATGCTGTACACTATACTGCTCCAGCCTTATACTGTATGCAATTCATCCCCCACCCTATACTGTACACTATACAGCTCCAACCTTATACTGTATGCAATTCACCCCCCACCCTATACTGTACACTATACAGCTCCAGTCCTATACTGTATGCAATTCATCCCCCACCCTATGCTGTACACTATACAGCTCCAGCCCTATACTGTATGCAATTCATCATCCAACCTATACTGTACACTATACAGCTCCAACCCTATACTGTATGCAATTCATCCCCCACCCTATACTGTACACTATACAGCTGCAGTCCTATACTGTATGCAATTCATCCCCCACCCTATACTGTACACTGTACAGCTCCAGCCCTATACTGTATGCAATTCATCACCCACCCTATACTGTACACTATACAGCTCCAGCCCTATACTGTATGCAATTCATCCCCCACCCTATACTGTATACTATAGAGCTCCAGCCCTTTACTGTATGCAATTCATCCCCCAACCTATACTGTACACTATAAAGCTCCAGCCTTAATCTGTATGCAATTCATCCCCCACCCTATACTGTACACTATACAGCTCCAACCTTATACTGTATGCAATTCATCCCCCACCCTATACTGTACACTATACAGCTCCAGTCCTATACTGTATGCAATTCATCCCCAACCCTATACTGTACACTATACAGCTCCAGCCTTAATCTGTATGCAATTCATCCCCCACCCTATACTGTACACTATACAGCTCCAACCCTATACTGTATGGAATTCATCCCCCACCCTATACTGTACACTATACACATCCAGCCCTATACTGTATGCAATTCATCCCCCACCCTATACTGTACACTATACAGCTCCAACCTTATACTGTATGCAATTCATCCCCCACCCTATACTGTACACTATACAGCTCCAGACCATTTATTGTATGCAATTCATCCCCCACCTTATACTGTACACTATACAGCTCCAGTCCTATACTGTATGCAATTCATCCCCCACCATATACTGTACACTATACAAATCCAGCCCTATACTGTATGCAATTCATCCCCCACCCTATACTGTACACTATACACATCCAGCCTTATACTGTATACAATTCATCCCCCACCCTATACCGTACACTATACAGCTCCAGCTCTATACTGTATGCAATTCACCCCCAACCTATACTGTACACTATACAGCTCCAGCCCTAAACTGTATGCAATTCAACCCCACCCTATTCTGTACACTATACAGCTCCAGCCCTAAACTGTATGCAATTCATTCCACACCCTATACTGTACACTATACAACTCCAGCCCTAAACTGTATGCAATTCACCCCCCACCCTATACTGTACACTATACAGCTCCAACCTTATACTGTATGCAATTCACACCCCACCTTATACTGTACAATATACAGCTCCAACCTTATACTGTATGCAATTCATCCCCCACCCTATACTGTACACTATACAGCTCCAGCCCTATACTGTATACAATTCACACCCCACCTTATACTGTACACTATACAGCTCCAACCTTATACTGTATGCAATTCATCCCCCACCCTATACTGTATACTATAGAGCTCCAGCCCTATACTATGCAATTCATCCCCCACCATATACTGTACACTATACAGCTCCAACCCTATACTGTATGCAATTCATCCCCCACCCTATACTGTATACTATAGAGCTCCAGCTCTATACTATATGCAATTCATCCCCCAGCCCTATACTGTACACTATACACATCCAGCCCTAAACTGTATGCAATTCATCCCCCACCCTATACTGTACACTATACAGCTCCAGCCCTATACTGTATGCAATTCATCTCCCACCCTATACTGTACACTATACAGCTCCAGCCCTATACTGTATGCAATTCACCCCCACCCTATACTGTACACTATACAGCTCCAGCCCTATACTGTACACTATACAGCTCCAGCCCTATATTGTATACAATTCATCCCCCACCCTATACTGTACACTATACAGCTCCAGTCCTATATTGTATGCAATTCATCCCCCACCCTATACTGTACACTATACAGCTGCAGCCCTATACTGTATGCAAATCATCCCCCGCCCTATACTGTACACTATAGAGCTCCAGCCCTATACTATGCAATTCATCCCCCACCATATACTGTACACTATACAGCTCCAACCCTATACTGTATGCAATTCATCCCCCACCCCTATACTGTACACTATACACATCCAGCCCTAAACTGTATGCAATTCATCCCCCTCCCTATACTGTACACTATACAGCTCCAGCCCTATACTGTATGCAATTCATCTCCCACCCTATACTGTACACTATACAGCTCCAGCCCTATACTGTATACAATTCATCCCCCACCCTATACTGTACAGTATACAGCTCCAACCCTATACTGTATGAAATTCATCCCCCACCCTATACTGTACACTATACACATCCAGCCCTATACTGTATGCAATTCATCCCCCACCCTATACTGTACACTATACAGCTCCAACCTTATACTGTATGCAATTCATCCCCCACCCTATACTGTACACTATACCGCTCCAGACCATTTACTGTATGCAATTTATCCCCCACCTTATACTGTACACTATACAGCTCCAGTCCTATACTGTATGCAATTCATCCCCCACCCTATACTGTACACTATACAAATCCAGCCCTATACTGTATGCAATTCATCCCCCACCCTATACTGTACACTATACACATCCAGCCTTATACTGTATACAATTCATCCCCCACCCTATACCGTACACTATACAGCTCCAGCTCTATACTGTATGCAATTCACCCCCAACCTATACTGTACACTATACAGCTCCAGCCCTAAACTGTATGCAATTCAACCCCACCCTATTCTGTACACTATACAGCTCCAGCCCTAAACTGTATGCAATTCATTCCACACCCTATACAGTACACTATACAACTCCAGCCCTAAACTGTATGCAATTCACCCCCCACCCTATACTGTACACTATACAGCTCCAACCTTATACTGTATGCAATTCACACCCCACCTTATACTGTACACTATACAGCTCCAACCTTATACTGTATGCAATTCATCCCCCACCCTATACTGTACACTATACAGCTCCAGCCCTATACTGTATACAATTCACACCCCACCTTATACTGTACACTATACAGCTCCAACCTTATACTGTATGCAATTCATCCCCCACCCTATACTGTATACTATAGAGCTCCAGCCCTATACTATGCAATTCATCCCCCACCATATACTGTACACTATACAGCTCCAACCCTATACTGTATGCAATTCATCCCCCACCCTATACTGTATACTATAGAGCTCCAGCTCTATACTATATGCAATTCATCCCCCACCCCTATACTGTACACTATACACATCCAGCCCTAAACTGTATGCAATTCATCCCCCACCCTATACTGTACACTATACAGCTCCAGCCCTATACTGTATGCAATTCATCTCCCACCCTATACTGTACACTATACAGCTCCAGCCCTATACTGTATGCAATTCACCCCACCCTATACTGTACACTATACAGCTCCAGCCCTATACTGTACACTATACAGCTCCAGCCCTATATTGTATACAATTCATCCCCCACCCTATACTGTACACTATACAGCTCCAGTCCTATATTGTATGCGATTCATCCCCCACCCTATACTGTACACTATACAGCTGCAGCCCTATACTGTATGCAAATCATCCCCCGCCCTTTACTGTACACTATAGAGCTCCAGCCCTATACTATGCAATTCATCCCCCACCATATACTGTACACTATACAGCTCCAACCCTATACTGTATGCAATTCATCCCCCACCCTATACTGTATACTATAGAGCTCCAGCTCTATACTATATGCAATTCATCCCCCACCCCTATACTGTACACTATACACATCCAGCCCTAAACTGTATGCAATTCATCCCCCACCCTATACTGTACACTATACAGCTCCAGCCCTATACTGTATGCAATTCATCTCCCACCCTATACTGTACACTATACAGCTCCAGCCCTATACTGTATACAATTCATCCCCCACCCTATACTGTACAGTATACAGCTCCAACCCTATACTGTATGGAATTCATCCCCCACCCTATACTGTACACTATACACATCCAGCCCTATACTGTATGCAATTCATCCCCCACCCTATACTGTACACTATACAGCTCCAACCTTATACTGTATGCAATTCATCCCCCGCCCTATACTGTACACTATACAGCTCCAGACCATGTATTGTATGCAATTCATCCCCCACCTTATACTGTACACTATACAGCTCCAGTCCTATACTGTATGCAATTCATCCCCCACCCTATACTGTACACTATACAAATCCAGCCCTATACTGTATGCAATTCACCCCCCACCCTATACTGTACACTATACACATCCAGCCTTATACTGTATACAATTCATCCCCCACCCTATACCGTACACTATACAGCTCCAGCTCTATACTGTATGCAATTCACCCCCAACCTATACTGTACACTATACAGCTCCAGCCCTAAACTGTATGCAATTCAACCCCACCCTATTCTGTACACTATACAGCTCCAGCCCTAAACTGTATGCAATTCATTCCACACCCTATACTGTACACTATACAACTCCAGCCCTAAACTGTATGCAATTCACCCCCCACCCTATACTGTACACTATACAGCTCCAACCTTATACTGTATGCAATTCACACCCCACCTTATACTGTACACTATACAGCTCCAACCTTATACTGTATGCAATTCATCCCCCACCCTATACTGTACACTATACAGCTCCAGCCCTATACTGTATACAATTCACACCCCACCTTATACTGTACACTATACAGCTCCAACCTTATACTGTATGCAATTCATCCCCCACCCTATACTGTATACTATAGAGCTCCAGCCCTATACTTTGCAATTCATCCCCCACCATATACTGTACACTATACAGCTCCAACCCTATACTGTATGCAATTCATCCCCCACCCTATACTGTATACTATAGAGCTCCAGCTCTATACTATATGCAATTCATCCCCCACCCCTATACTGTACACTATACACATCCAGCCCTAAACTGTATGCAATTCATCCCCCACCCTATACTGTACACTATACAGCTCCAGCCCTATACTGTATGCAATTCATCTCCCACCCTATACTGTACACTATACAGCTCCAGCCCTATACTGTATGCAATTCACCCCCACCCTATACTGTACACTATACAGCTCCAGACCTATACTGTACACTATACAGCTCCAGCCCTATATTGTATATAATTCATCCCCCACCCTATACTGTACACTATACAGCTCCAGTCCTATATTGTATGCAATTCATCCCCCACCCTATACTGTACACTATACAGCTGCAGCCCAATACTGTATGCAAATCATCCCCCGCCCTATACTGTACACTATACAGCTCCAACCCTATACTATGCAATTCATCCCCCACCATATACTGTGCACTATACAGCTCCAACCCTATACTGTATGCAATTCATCCCCCACCCTATACTGTATACTATAGAGCTCCAGCTCTATACTATATGCAATTCATCCCCACCCCTATACTGTACACTATACACATCCAGCCCTAAACTGTATGCAATTCATCCCCCACCCTATACTGTACACTATACAGCTCCAGCCCTATACTGTATGCAATTCATCTCCCACCCTATACTGTATACTATACAGCTCCAGCCCTATACTGTATACAATTCATCCCCCACCCTATACTGTACAGTATACAGCTCCAACCCTATACTGAATGCAATTCATCCCCCAATCTATACTGTACACTATACACATCCAGCCCTATACTATATGCAATTCATCTCCCACCCTATCCTGTACACTATACAGCTCCAGGCCTATACTGTATGCAATTCACCCCCCACCCTATACTGTACACTATACAGCTCCAACCCTATACCTTATGCAATTCATCCCCCACCTCATACTGTATACTATAGAGCTCCAGCTCTATACTATATGCAATTCATCCTCCACCCTATACTGTACACTATACAGCTCCAACCTTATACTGTATGCAATTCACACCCCACCTTATACTGTACACTATACAGCTCCAGCCCTATACTGTATGCAATTCATCCCCCACCCTATACTGTACACTATACAGCTCCAACCTTAAACTGTATGCAATTCACACCCCACCTTATACTGTACACTATACAGCTCCAACCTTATACTGTATGCAATTCATCCCCCACCCTATACTGTACACTATACAGCCCCAGCCCTATATTGTATACAATTCACACCCCACCTTATACTGTACACTATACAGCTCCAGTCCTATACTGTATGCAATTCATCCCCCACCCTATACTGTACACTATACAGCTCCAACCTTATACTGTATGCAATTCACACCCCACCTTATACTGTACACTATACAGCTACAACCTTATACTGTATGCAATTCATCCCCCACCCTATACTGTACACTATACAGCTCCAGCCCTATACTGTATACAATTCACACCCCACCTTATACTGTACACTATACAGCTCCAGCCCTATACTGTATGCAATTCATCCCCCACCCTATACTGTACACTATACAGCTCCAACCTTATACTGTATGCAATTCACACCCCACCTTATACTGTACACTATACAGCTCCAACCTTATACTGTATGCAATTCATCCCCCACCCTATACTGTACACTATACAGCTCCAGCCCTATACTGTATACAATTCACACCCCACCTTATACTGTACACTATACAGCTCCAACCTTATACTGTATGCAATTCATCCCCCACCCTATACTGTATACTATAGAGCTCCAGCCCTATACTATGCAATTCATCCCCCACCATATACTGTACACTATACAGCTCCAACCCTATAATGTATGCAATTCATCCCCCACCCTATACTGTATACTATAGAGCTCCAGCTCTATACTATATGCAATTCATCCCCCACCCCTATACTGTACACTATACACATCCAGCCCTAAACTGTATGCAATTCATCCCCCACCCTATACTGTACACTATACAGCTCAAGCCCTATACTGTATGCAATTCATCTCCCACCCTATACTGTACACTATACAGCTCCAGCCCTATACTGTATGCAATTCACCCCCACCCTATACTGTACACTATACAGCTCCAGCCCTATACTGTACACTATACAGCTCCAGCCCTATATTGTATACAATTCATCCCCCACCCTATACTGTACACTATACAGCTTCAGTCCTATATTGTATGCAATTCATCCCCCACCCTATACTGTACACTATACTACTGCAGCCCTATACTGTATGCAAATCATCCCCCGCCCTATACTGTACACTATAGAGCTCCAGCCCTATACTATGCAATTCATCCCCCACCATATACTGTACACTATACAGCTCCAACCCTATACTGTATGCAATTCATCCCCCACCCTATACTGTATACTATAGAGCTCCAGCTCTATACTATATGCAATTCATCCCCCACCCCTATACTGTACACTATACACATCCAGCCCTAAACTGTATGCAATTCATCCCCCACCCTATACTGTACACTATACAGCTCCAGCCCTATACTGTATACAATTCATCTCCCACCCTATACTGTACACTATACAGCTCCAGCCCTATACTGTATACAATTCATCCCCCACCCTATACTGTACAGTATACAGCTCCAACCCTATACTGAATGCAATTCATCCCCCAATCTATACTGTACACTATACACATCCAGCCCTAAACTATATGCAATTCATCTCCCACCCTATCCTGTACACTATACAGCTCCAGTCCTATATTGTATGCAATTCATCCCCCACCCTATACTGTACACTATACTACTGCAGCCCTATACTGTATGCAAATCATCCCCCGCCCTATACTGTACACTATAGAGCTCCAGCCCTATACTATGCAATTCATCCCCCACCATATACTGTACACTATACAGCTCCAGCCCTATACTGTACACTATACACATCCAGCCTTATACTGTATACAATTCATCCCCCACCCTATACCGTACACTATACAGCTCCAGCTCTATACTGTATGCAATTCACCCCCAACCTATACTGTACACTATACAGCTCCAGCCCTAAACTGTATGCAATTCAACCCCACCCTATTCTGTACACTATACAGCTCCAGCCCTAAACTGTATGCAATTCATTCCACACCCTATACTGTACACTATACAACTCCAGCCCTAAACTGTATGCAATTCACCCCCCACCCTATACTGTACACTATACAGCTCCAACCTTATACTGTATGCAATTCACACCCCACCTTATACTGTACAATATACAGCTCCAACCTTATACTGTATGCAATTCATCCCCCACCCTATACTGTACACTATACAGCTCCAGCCCTATACTGTATACAATTCACACCCCACCTTATACTGTACACTATACAGCTCCAACCTTATACTGTATGCAATTCATCCCCCACCCTATACTGTATACTATAGAGCTCCAGCCCTATACTATGCAATTCATCCCCCACCATATACTGTACACTATACAGCTCCAACCCTATACTGTATGCAATTCATCCCCCACCCTATACTGTATACTATAGAGCTCCAGCTCTATACTATATGCAATTCATCCCCCACCCCTATACTGTACACTATACACATCCAGCCCTAAACTGTATGCAATTCATCCCCCACCCTATACTGTACACTATACAGCTCCAGCCCTATACTGTATGCAATTCATCTCCCACCCTATACTGTACACTATACAGCTCCAGCCCTATACTGTATGCAATTCACCCCCACCCTATACTGTACACTATACAGCTCCAGCCCTATACTGTACACTATACAGCTCCAGCCCTATATTGTATACAATTCATCCCCCACCCTATACTGTACACTATACAGCTCCAGTCCTATATTGTATGCAATTCATCCCCCACCCTATACTGTACACTATACAGCTGCAGCCCTATACTGTATGCAAATCATCCCCCGCCCTATACTGTACACTATAGAGCTCCAGCCCTATACTATGCAATTCATCCCCCACCATATACTGTACACTATACAGCTCCAACCCTATACTGTATGCAATTCATCCCCCACCCCTATACTGTACACTATACACATCCAGCCCTAAACTGTATGCAATTCATCCCCCTCCCTATACTGTACACTATACAGCTCCAGCCCTATACTGTATGCAATTCATCTCCCACCCTATACTGTACACTATACAGCTCCAGCCCTATACTGTATACAATTCATCCCCCACCCTATACTGTACAGTATACAGCTCCAACCCTATACTGTATGAAATTCATCCCCCACCCTATACTGTACACTATACACATCCAGCCCTATACTGTATGCAATTCATCCCCCACCCTATACTGTACACTATACAGCTCCAACCTTATACTGTATGCAATTCATCCCCCACCCTATACTGTACACTATACCGCTCCAGACCATTTACTGTATGCAATTTATCCCCCACCTTATACTGTACACTATACAGCTCCAGTCCTATACTGTATGCAATTCATCCCCCACCCTATACTGTACACTATACAAATCCAGCCCTATACTGTATGCAATTCATCCCCCACCCTATACTGTACACTATACACATCCAGCCTTATACTGTATACAATTCATCCCCCACCCTATACCGTACACTATACAGCTCCAGCTCTATACTGTATGCAATTCACCCCCAACCTATACTGTACACTATACAGCTCCAGCCCTAAACTGTATGCAATTCAACCCCACCCTATTCTGTACACTATACAGCTCCAGCCCTAAACTGTATGCAATTCATTCCACACCCTATACTGTACACTATACAACTCCAGCCCTAAACTGTATGCAATTCACCCCCCACCCTATACTGTACACTATACAGCTCCAACCTTATACTGTATGCAATTCACACCCCACCTTATACTGTACACTATACAGCTCCAACCTTATACTGTATGCAATTCATCCCCCACCCTATACTGTACACTATACAGCTCCAGCCCTATACTGTATACAATTCACACCCCACCTTATACTGTACACTATACAGCTCCAACCTTATACTGTATGCAATTCATCCCCCACCCTATACTGTATACTATAGAGCTCCAGCCCTATACTATGCAATTCATCCCCCACCATATACTGTACACTATACAGCTCCAACCCTATACTGTATGCAATTCATCCCCCACCCTATACTGTATACTATAGAGCTCCAGCTCTATACTATATGCAATTCATCCCCCACCCCTATACTGTACACTATACACATCCAGCCCTAAACTGTATGCAATTCATCCCCCACCCTATACTGTACACTATACAGCTCCAGCCCTATACTGTATGCAATTCATCTCCCACCCTATACTGTACACTATACAGCTCCAGCCCTATACTGTATGCAATTCACCCCCACCCTATACTGTACACTATACAGCTCCAGCCCTATACTGTACACTATACAGCTCCAGCCCTATATTGTATACAATTCATCCCCCACCCTATACTGTACACTATACAGCTCCAGTCCTATATTGTATGCGATTCATCCCCCACCCTATACTGTACACTATACAGCTGCAGCCCTATACTGTATGCAAATCATCCCCCGCCCTTTACTGTACACTATAGAGCTCCAGCCCTATACTATGCAATTCATCCCCCACCATATACTGTACACTATACAGCTCCAACCCTATACTGTATGCAATTCATCCCCCACCCTATACTGTATACTATAGAGCTCCAGCTCTATACTATATGCAATTCATCCCCCACCCCTATACTGTACACTATACACATCCAGCCCTAAACTGTATGCAATTCATCCCCCACCCTATACTGTACACTATACAGCTCCAGCCCTATACTGTATGCAATTCATCTCCCACCCTATACTGTACACTATACAGCTCCAGCCCTATACTGTATACAATTCATCCCCCACCCTATACTGTACAGTATACAGCTCCAACCCTATACTGTATGGAATTCATCCCCCACCCTATACTGTACACTATACACATCCAGCCCTATACTGTATGCAATTCATCCCCCACCCTATACTGTACACTATACAGCTCCAACCTTATACTGTATGCAATTCATCCCCCACCCTATACTGTACACTATACAGCTCCAGACCATGTATTGTATGCAATTCATCCCCCACCTTATACTGTACACTATACAGCTCCAGTCCTATACTGTATGCAATTCATCCCCCACCCTATACTGTACACTATACAAATCCAGCCCTATACTGTATGCAATTCACCCCCCACCCTATACTGTACACTATACACATCCAGCCTTATACTGTATACAATTCATCCCCCACCCTATACCGTACACTATACAGCTCCAGCTCTATACTGTATGCAATTCACCCCCAACCTATACTGTACACTATACAGCTCCAGCCCTAAACTGTATGCAATTCAACCCCACCCTATTCTGTACACTATACAGCTCCAGCCCTAAACTGTATGCAATTCATTCCACACCCTATACTGTACACTATACAACTCCAGCCCTAAACTGTATGCAATTCACCCCCCACCCTATACTGTACACTATACAGCTCCAACCTTATACTGTATGCAATTCACACCCCACCTTATACTGTACACTATACAGCTCCAACCTTATACTGTATGCAATTCATCCCCCACCCTATACTGTACACTATACAGCTCCAGCCCTATACTGTATACAATTCACACCCCACCTTATACTGTACACTATACAGCTCCAACCTTATACTGTATGCAATTCATCCCCCACCCTATACTGTATACTATAGAGCTCCAGCCCTATACTTTGCAATTCATCCCCCACCATATACTGTACACTATACAGCTCCAACCCTATACTGTATGCAATTCATCCCCCACCCTATACTGTATACTATAGAGCTCCAGCTCTATACTATATGCAATTCATCCCCCACCCCTATACTGTACACTATACACATCCAGCCCTAAACTGTATGCAATTCATCCCCCACCCTATACTGTACACTATACAGCTCCAGCCCTATACTGTATGCAATTCATCTCCCACCCTATACTGTACACTATACAGCTCCAGCCCTATACTGTATGCAATTCACCCCCACCCTATACTGTACACTATACAGCTCCAGACCTATACTGTACACTATACAGCTCCAGCCCTATATTGTATATAATTCATCCCCCACCCTATACTGTACACTATACAGCTCCAGTCCTATATTGTATGCAATTCATCCCCCACCCTATACTGTACACTATACAGCTGCAGCCCAATACTGTATGCAAATCATCCCCCGCCCTATACTGTACACTATACAGCTCCAACCCTATACTATGCAATTCATCCCCCACCATATACTGTGCACTATACAGCTCCAACCCTATACTGTATGCAATTCATCCCCCACCCTATACTGTATACTATAGAGCTCCAGCTCTATACTATATGCAATTCATCCCCCACCCCTATACTGTACACTATACACATCCAGCCCTAAACTGTATGCAATTCATCCCCCACCCTATACTGTACACTATACAGCTCCAGCCCTATACTGTATGCAATTCATCTCCCACCCTATACTGTATACTATACAGCTCCAGCCCTATACTGTATACAATTCATCCCCCACCCTATACTGTACAGTATACAGCTCCAACCCTATACTGAATGCAATTCATCCCCCAATCTATACTGTACACTATACACATCCAGCCCTATACTATATGCAATTCATCTCCCACCCTATCCTGTACACTATACAGCTCCAGGCCTATACTGTATGCAATTCACCCCCCACCCTATACTGTACACTATACAGCTCCAACCCTATACCTTATGCAATTCATCCCCCACCTCATACTGTATACTATAGAGCTCCAGCTCTATACTATATGCAATTCATCCTCCACCCTATACTGTACACTATACAGCTCCAACCTTATACTGTATGCAATTCACACCCCACCTTATACTGTACACTATACAGCTCCAGCCCTATACTGTATGCAATTCATCCCCCACCCTATACTGTACACTATACAGCTCCAACCTTAAACTGTATGCAATTCACACCCCACCTTATACTGTACACTATACAGCTCCAACCTTATACTGTATGCAATTCATCCCCCACCCTATACTGTACACTATACAGCCCCAGCCCTATATTGTATACAATTCACACCCCACCTTATACTGTACACTATACAGCTCCAGTCCTATACTGTATGCAATTCATCCCCCACCCTATACTGTACACTATACAGCTCCAACCTTATACTGTATGCAATTCACACCCCACCTTATACTGTACACTATACAGCTACAACCTTATACTGTATGCAATTCATCCCCCACCCTATACTGTACACTATACAGCTCCAGCCCTATACTGTATACAATTCACACCCCACCTTATACTGTACACTATACAGCTCCAGCCCTATACTGTATGCAATTCATCCCCCACCCTATACTGTACACTATACAGCTCCAACCTTATACTGTATGCAATTCACACCCCACCTTATACTGTACACTATACAGCTCCAACCTTATACTGTATGCAATTCATCCCCCACCCTATACTGTACACTATACAGCTCCAGCCCTATACTGTATACAATTCACACCCCACCTTATACTGTACACTATACAGCTCCAACCTTATACTGTATGCAATTCATCCCCCACCCTATACTGTATACTATAGAGCTCCAGCCCTATACTATGCAATTCATCCCCCACCATATACTGTACACTATACAGCTCCAACCCTATAATGTATGCAATTCATCCCCCACCCTATACTGTATACTATAGAGCTCCAGCTCTATACTATATGCAATTCATCCCCCACCCCTATACTGTACACTATACACATCCAGCCCTAAACTGTATGCAATTCATCCCCCACCCTATACTGTACACTATACAGCTCAAGCCCTATACTGTATGCAATTCATCTCCCACCCTATACTGTACACTATACAGCTCCAGCCCTATACTGTATGCAATTCACCCCCACCCTATACTGTACACTATACAGCTCCAGCCCTATACTGTACACTATACAGCTCCAGCCCTATATTGTATACAATTCATCCCCCACCCTATACTGTACACTATACAGCTCCAGTCCTATATTGTATGCAATTCATCCCCCACCCTATACTGTACACTATACTACTGCAGCCCTATACTGTATGCAAATCATCCCCCGCCCTATACTGTACACTATAGAGCTCCAGCCCTATACTATGCAATTCATCCCCCACCATATACTGTACACTATACAGCTCCAACCCTATACTGTATGCAATTCATCCCCCACCCTATACTGTATACTATAGAGCTCCAGCTCTATACTATATGCAATTCATCCCCCACCCCTATACTGTACACTATACACATCCAGCCCTAAACTGTATGCAATTCATCCCCCACCCTATACTGTACACTATACAGCTCCAGCCCTATACTGTATACAATTCATCTCCCACCCTATACTGTACACTATACAGCTCCAGCCCTATACTGTATACAATTCATCCCCCACCCTATACTGTACAGTATACAGCTCCAACCCTATACTGAATGCAATTCATCCCCCAATCTATACTGTACACTATACACATCCAGCCCTAAACTATATGCAATTCATCTCCCACCCTATCCTGTACACTATACAGCTCCAGTCCTATATTGTATGCAATTCATCCCCCACCCTATACTGTACACTATACTACTGCAGCCCTATACTGTATGCAAATCATCCCCCGCCCTATACTGTACACTATAGAGCTCCAGCCCTATACTATGCAATTCATCCCCCACCATATACTGTACACTATACAGCTCCAACCCTATACTGTATGCAATTCATCCCCCACCCTATACTGTATACTATAGAGCTCCAGCTCTATACTATATGCAATTCATCCCCCACCCCTATACTGTACACTATACACATCCAGCCCTAAACTGTATGCAATTCATCCCCCACCCTATACTGTACACTATACAGCTCCAGCCCTATACTGTATACAATTCATCTCCCACCCTATACTGTACACTATACAGCTCCAGCCCTATACTGTATACAATTCATCCCCCACCCTATACTGTACAGTATACAGCTCCAACCCTATACTGAATGCAATTCATCCCCCAATCTATACTGTACACTATACACATCCAGCCCTAAACTATATGCAATTCATCTCCCACCCTATCCTGTACACTATACAGCTCCAGGCCTATACTGTATGCATTTCATCCCCCACCCTATACTGTACACTATACAGCTCCAACCCTATACCTTATGCAATTCATCCCCCACCTCATACTGTATACTATAGAGCTCCAGCTCTATACTATATGCAATTCATCCTCCACCCTATACTGTACACTATACAGCTCCAGCCCTATACTGTATGAAATTCATCCCCCACCCTATACTGTATACTATAGAGCTACAGCCATATACTGTAGGCAATTCATCCCCCACCTCATACTGTATACTATAGAGCTCCAGCTCTATACTATATGCAATTCATCCTCCACCCTATACTGTATGCAATTCATCCCCCACCCTATACTGTATACTATACAGCTCCAACCCTATACTGTATGCAATTCATCCCCAACCCTATACGGTATACTATAGAGCTCCAGCTCTATACTATATGCAATACATCCCCCACCCTATACTGTATGCAATTCATCCCCCACCTTATACTGTACACCATACAGCTCCAACCCTATACTGTATGCAATTCATCCCCCACCCTATACTGTACACTATACAGCTCCAGCCCTATACTGTATGCAATTCATCCCCCAACCTATACTGTACACTATACAGCTCCAACCCTACTGTATGCAATTCATCCCCCAACCTATACTGTACACTATACAGCTCCAGCCCTATACTGTATGCAATTCATCCCCCACCCTATACTGTACAGTATACAGCTCCAGTCCTATACTGTATGCAATTCATCCCCCAACCTATACTGTACACTATACAGCTCCAGCCCAATACTGTATGCAATTCATACCCCCAACCTATACTGTACACTATACAGCTCCAGCCCTATACTGTATGCAATTCATCCCCCACCCTATACTGTATGCAATTCATCACCCACCCTATACTGTACACTATACAGCTCCAGCTCTATACTATATGCAATTCATCCCCCACCTTGTACTTTATACTATACAGCTCCAGCTCTATACTATATGCAATTTATCCCCCACCTTGTACTTTATACTATACAGCTCCAGCCCTATACTGTATGCAATTCATCACCCACCCTATACTGTACACTATACAGCTCCAGCTCTATACTATATGCAATTCATCCCCCACCTTGTACTTTATACTATACAGCTCCAGCCCTATACTGTATGCAATTCATCCCTCACCTTGTACTGTATACTATACAGCTCCAGCCCTATACTGTATGCAATTCATCCCCCACCCTATACTGTACACTATACAGCTCCAGCTCTATACTATATGCAATTCAT
Organism: Pseudophryne corroboree; assembly: GCF_028390025.1. Classification (NCBI taxonomy): domain Eukaryota; kingdom Metazoa; phylum Chordata; class Amphibia; order Anura; family Myobatrachidae; genus Pseudophryne; species Pseudophryne corroboree. The sequence goes on along the minus strand of NC_086446.1, from coordinate 776,014,790 downwards.
CCCCCACCTTATACTGTATACTATACAGCTCCAGCCTTATACTGTATGCAATTCATCACCCACCCTATACTGTACACTATACAGCTCCAGCTCTATACTATATGCAATTCATCCCCCACCTTGTACTGTATACTATACAGCTCCAGCCCTATACTGTATGCAATTCATCCCTCACCTTGTACTGTATACTATACAGCTCCAGCCCTATACTGTATGCAATTCATCACCCACCCTATACTGTACACTATACAGCTCCAGCTCTATACTATATGCAATTCATCCCCCACCTTGTACTGTATACTATACAGCTCCAGCCCTATACTGTATGCAATTCATCCCCCACCCTATACTGTACACAATACAGCTCCAGCCCTATACTGTATGCAATTCACCCCCCACCCTATACTGTACACTATACAGCTCCAGCCCTATACTGTATGCAATTCATCCATCACCTTGTACTGTACACTATACAGCTGCAGCCCTATACTGTATCCTATATTATAAAACTCATACGCTATACTGTATACTATACTGTGCAGCTCCAGCCCTACATTGTATACTACAGTATACAGCTCATACTCAGACCACTACTATATAATATACAGCTCCAGTCCTCTAATTCCCCATGCACACATACAATATTGCATTTATACTGTGCTGTAATGATTCCTGGTAACATACTGTACAGTGCTTAGAATTGTTATTTTGTTTATGGACTGGTCTTTGCTAAAGGTACACCTAGTACTCACGCTGAGCGTCTCCGAGTAACATTTCCCAACACACCCGATCGCAGGACCACCACCTCAGCGTATTACACACAACCAAATGGCTTTCCAATTTCCTAATGCAAGAAATGTATTTCATGTCCTATAACCCATCTACTAATATCTATCAGTTACTATTTATCATACAGTTGTGTATAGTGACGTAGAGAGAACTCGGCAACTGTGCAATCCTCTGAAGTGCAAGCTCTTGTGAACACGGAGACCCCCCCCATTTTGCATTAGCCTATATCATTATGTATCATGCCTTTTGTACAGTGCTGCGGCATATGCAGGCGCCATATCAGATGCAAGGTAGAAGGATTCATACTTTGCTACAACAAATGTAATTCAGCTTGGAGACACCTGCAGGCAAAGGGGGGCAGATGACCTACCTCATTCCCAGCCCACAGGGGTCCCACCTGCCTCACGCAGCCCCAAAACAGGCCATAAATGACCCTCTGACCTTACCGCCTCCCCCTGACATTTGCCTGGCTTTAGCCTCTGACAGTACCTAACCCTGACCTGCGTTCCTGGGACTAATTCTTCAATCATCTAAACACAGCCCGACCATTGCAGTTATTCCAGGGCCCTGCGTCATGCCTACTATTTCCATTCACCAGAAAAGGGGGAGCCCAGTGGGAGTGTGGTAACATATAGTGCCCTAATGAAGGGTACCAATGGGTGGGAAGTGTTCTCAGGCTGTAACTGGGCTCAGAAACTACTGAGGAAGTAACGGCTGTTATGTACCCCATCAGGGAGATGGGTAACCCCTGTTTTGCTGGGGTGGGGGTAGTTAGGCATGGGGCAGACGTTGGTGGCTCCAATGCTATATATGACAGCAGTGATTAGTGTCCAAGTAGTTGTTTAATAAAGGATTGCCTTAAAAATTCTTCTATTATTTTTTTTTTAAACTCATGTTTAGGATCCAAGAGATGATTTTATATTAACCTATAATAACATGTCCGAGCAGCTGCGGGATTTAGCCTTGCGTGAAGCCCAGATGTCTGCAGTCTCCCGGGATATCTACTCATTTGCGCAGTGAAGGACCCTCCGCAGGCTTTGTGAAGGAGCCTGAGTATTGGGGGGACAATTACTAAGCAGTGATAAGAGCGGAGAAGTGAGCCAGTGGAGAAGTTGCCCATGGCAACCAATCAGCACTGAAGTAACATCTATAATTTGCGTACTATAAAATGATACAGAGCTGCTGATTGGTTGATGGGGCCACTTCTCCACTGGCTCACTTCTCCACTCATATCACTGTTTAGTAAATGTCCCCCTAATAACTGTAATCAATGACATCCCATTACTCCCTGGCCTGTATCTTTACAATGCCTCCACAATACACATGACCACAATACACAGGGCAAGTGGCTGCTTCTTGTGACACTACAAGAGCATGAAGCAATGGTTTGCAAGTACAACATAACAGCAGCCAGTTAACAGGGGACTTTACACCTTCATACGACTTTGACTTATTGCTTAGCAGGTGACATTTTTCCATGTGCCGAAGAGACAGTGATTTATGTATCCAGGATCACCCTGTTTGTATTCACTAATGCTGTCTATCATCAAAGCAGCTCTGACAGACCAGTCTCCCATTGCCATAGAATGTAAGCTCCCACGAGCAGGGCCCTCTCTCCTGTTATTTTCTCAATTTTCAAACTAGTATGTAATGGTCAAAAGTATTGACGGTACTTCGCTGTACGCTATCCCCTACGCAGCGCGCTACAGAACCCTCGGGGCGCCGCATAAACAAAAGATCATTAATAATAAACAAAAAGGGCGATAAAAGGAACAACTGCCACTGATAATATAAATTCATAGCTAAAGGGCACAGAAAAAGGCTACAGAGCAAGGCGACTAGCTAAAGTTGCACAAGGGTACATTAAAGTCACCTGAAGGTGACTGGCCACTCACCCATTCCTGTGGGAATACTGGTCAGCTCCTCGCACAGGTAGTAATCATCCGGGTTGATGTACGGCATATGCTGCAGTATGCTCTGTTTGGGGATGAGGTACAATACCTCAGCAATCTCCCCGTCCTCAATGACTGACATCCGCTTGACGGAATTCCCAGGCTTGTTCTTGCTGGGAGCGACATCCTTGCTGCGGCCCGAGGAGCACAGCCTGCCCAGGGCATTCAGACTCCTGGGGAAGGATGGCATCGCAGGGAGCAAGGCCTCAGCCTGGGCAGAGACTCTGCCAGCCTGTGCCCTCACCCAGTGAGCTGAACGTCCCGGTGTAACTGTGCGGCCACAGCGACAGCAGGGTGAGCTAAGAGTCCCATTCTGCGCTATGCGCCATCAAAACGTTCACATTCCGCCTGGAAGATCCGCAGAGCATCCCAGACGTGCGGATACTAAGGATCTCTGTGGCAGCCAGCAGCTCTCTGCAGTCTGGGAAGATGCCTCCTTGCTGAGGGAGATTAAAGCAAGATATACTTGCTGAGATTACCAGGAGGAGATTACCAGCATAGGCCGCGTCAGGTGACCACATAAACTCATCTCAAGCACGGATGTGTCACAGCGACGGAGCCGCAGGAGCTGCCCACCTGCCCTGTCCCGTCCAGGGGCTGCTGCTTACGTTCCAGGGAAGTCTGCATGTAGGTAAAGCTAAGAGGATTAGGGTTCTATTCATGAAGCAGTGAAAAGAGTGGAGAAGTGAGCCTGTGGAGAAGTTGCCCATGGCAACCAATCAGCTGCTTCGTACAATTGTATAGTATGCAAACTATAAATGTTACGTCAGTGCTGATTGGTTGCCATGGGCAACTTCTCCCCTGGCTCACTTCTCCACACTTTTCACTTCTTCATGAATAGAACCCCTAGTGAGAAACATCTTTAAAAAAATGATATCCTTGGAGAGAGGGATTTATGCGCCGGAGAGAGCGCAAGACGCATCTGTGAGGATAATCTGCCTGAGGATTTCGGCCCACAAAACTGCACAGGGGTCTACAGGCTGATTGCAGATTGATTAAAGTGCATCGCTGTGACGTGGATACAGGTCTGCAGAGGGGCGTGCTACAAAATGTCAACATTTTGAATGTCAACACGGACGTTACGTCGACATATGGCATACTGGCATGCATATGGCCTTAATGTTGGCACTTGGCATGTCGGTATAATGTTTTTCTGCTGTGGCAGCCCTAAACTGTTGAGATTCAGAATGTCGGCAATATGCCGATATTATGTCCGTGTTGATATTCTGTCAGCAGTACGACTACATCCCCTTCAGAGGGCCTGCAAAAATAAGCACAATTACATGATTACCCATACAGATGGAGGAGGCTGTATTGTACTGCGGTGCACATCACAGAACACATCAGCCAATCCCCATTCACATCAATGGAAGATCCAGTGGGGTTTTGATGTATGCTTTCGCGGAAAAGGATAAGGCAGAGTTCCTCTACACCAGGGGTGGGGAACCTTTTTTCTACCAGGGGCCATTTGGATATTTATAAAAGTCTTGGTCGGCCATACAAAAATTATCAACTTAAAAATCACCCTGCCCCCCAGTAGTTATGCCCCTTAACGGTACTGAGTGCGCGCGGTGAAGGCGCACGCGCGCCAGAAAATGGGTGTGGCCAATTAAAATGGGACGTGATACACAAATGCCCCCAATAGTGCAGTGCCAGATACACATACTGTATGCCAGTGCAGTGCCAGATACACAAATGCCCCCACGGTGCCAGATACACAAATTCCCCCACAGTGCAAGATACACAAATGCCCCCAGCAGTGCCATATATGCCACCACAGTGCCAGATACACAAATGCCCCCAGCAGTGCCATATATGCCACCACAGTGCCAGATACACAAATGCCTCCACAGTGCCAGATACACAAATGCCCCACACATGCCGCCCCCCCAACTGTGCTGGTCACCGCTGTCAGGGACCAGGCAGGGAGGAGAGCCACCGGTTCGTGAGCCAATCAAAGCTCGCGGACCCGCAGCGGCAGCTTCTCATTGACTGCCGATCCGTGAGCTCTGATGTGCTCACGAACCGGAGGCTGGTTTGAGATCCTACCAGCTGCTGCCGCCGGAAATAGCTGCGCTTTCCTGCCTGCCCTGACAGCTGAGACACGCCGCCTCCGGACTGATGGGTGGTGTGTCTAGCTGACACACAGACAGCAGCGGTCCGGAACAGATGGCTTTGCGAGCCTTATACGGCCCGCGGGCCGGAGGTTCCCCACCCCTGCTCTACACTTTGGGCCTTCAGCCTGCGGCCCTCCAGCTGCTGTGGAACTACACATCCCAGCATGCTCTGCCACAGTTTTAGCATGCCTTAATAGCAAGACTGTGGCAGGGCATGCTGGGATATGTAGAGTAATGCTCTAAACCGCACAGGGGACTCTGCATCCATTCAGAATCCAGGCCCCTTTGCTGGCAGTAGTATACAGTACCTCAATATGCCTACATTTTCTGAGCACCTTTATATGGAAAACTGCTTGCAGCATAGAGCAGCCATTCTGGGTGCCCCAGCAGGAGGAATTTGCACCCCCGCAAAACCATATTGCAATGCAGGACAGGAGCTGCAAATATAATATGGGCAGGGAGATTTTAAGTTTGGAATGGGCGTGCACGACCTTAATTCTAAATTTCATTGTAAAAATAAAGCTGGCCATTTGCCCTGCATGCAGATAATAAATACATTTGCACTATTTACATTGCAAGAAAGTTTCTTTTTCAGCCTTCTAGTTGAAAATTTGCAGCTGGTTTTAAGCTCACCATCCTGTTGCATGGTCCAAGATCCAACTGCTGGACAGACGGCCTCACATTTTCCTCTGCCAACCCTACACCACCATGAGGGTCTTATGGTGATACAATCTAAGAGGATCCACCAAACATAACATTACCAACACCAAACAACTCAGCTTGTCTGTCTACAGCACTTTGATCCAGGAGACCTGTGTCCCTTTAAATCTCCATTTCTAAATAATGTTTGTCTACAATCTACATGAAGGATGAGCTTCAAATTGTTTGTAAATGGCCCTTCCAGGAAGACTCACTGCAGATCTCTTTTCACCCTGGCATGACGCTAACCTGAATCAGGCTTGCCGACTCTCCCGCTGCCCCATATGGGAGGAGACAGCTGGGCCGGCATTACAGAGGGAGTAGCCCCGTTGCGGATTGGCGGTACAGGGGAGCGGATGCGTGATTACGTAATTGTGCCCCCTCTATTCAATGCTCCGATTACCAACTCTGAATAGCGGGGGCGGGACTACGATGACGTGATTCAGCGTGAATTGTGTCATCGTCCCCTTGGACCGCCCACTGTGAAGGGTGACTGCGGGGGGTGAGGCCGGATCCGGGAGACTTGGCTACCTTTCCGGAAGCCTCCCGGACGATCCGGGAGGGTAGACAAGTATGACCTAATTGCTCCAGACAAACCAGGCAAAGGTCAGGGTGTATATCTCGGTGATGGAATAATGAAATGTGCTTAGAGTCAGACTGGCCCCCTGGTGTACAGGGGAAATCCCCAGTGGGCCCCACTGCCGCAGGGCCCCACCCTCTCTTCTATGTGTCAGTAACTTGGTGGAGCAGGATCATGGATGAACTTCTGTGGAAACTGCACCAAGATAAGTCCTCCTGCCAATCAAACTGGGTGGGGGCCTTACACACCCCTGTCCCATCCCTTATAAAGCGGCCCTGTTTTTTCATGTCCTCTCTAATGGTTGGCCAAGTAACCCCCGTGGTGGCTGGACACCCCCCCTCTGGTGGCTGGCCACGTGCCTTAAGCTTGGGCCCCTACCACTGCATTCTCTGGTGGACCCGTTATGCCCCAGTCCAACACTGAATGTCGTACGGTCTTGTTCTTCAGTTGAACCCATAATGATAGAGCAAAACCTGGTATGGGTTATTTGTCACAAGATATTAGCTGTATCCAGTTTTAGGACTTGGCGGGGATTAGATGATTATTAATTTATGTCCCGATACTTAAAAACACAGATGTTTTTTAAGCGGCTGCACGCGACTGGATGTAGAACTTGGGAGACCTAACTGCAGCGAGTAGAAGGGTGGGGCAGTATGGACAAACTTGGCTTTAGCCCATCAACAGTAGAGAGATCTGCAATGCAGATCGATGAACGAAATGATATTGAACTTTCAATTCCTCTCAGCTCAGACTGCTGTCCAGCAAAGCCTCTATGATCACATAACCTCGCGGCAAGGTACAATACTTAGATCACACACCGCAGGGGGAATGTAGAGTGTCCGATTGCCAGGGATAAGATCTCATTGTGGCAGGAAGAGCCCATTCAGCATCATATAATAATATTTGATCAGCTCAGATGTTACCGGCCAGAAAACAGCAGGAGACGTCGGCTTCAGCTGTGTGTTCTCTCATTACAGGTAGGACTGACTGTTCAGTCCTTTAGTGCAACATAAGGAAGATGCACACAATAAAAGCTGATTCAATAGAAGTTTCTTTACAGGATTGCATAGAACTTAACTCCAGGGAAGATGCAACATCTCCCGATATCATTTTCCCATGAACAAGCTCTTTGCACAGTCTATTAAATACAATTCGATAGCTGGATATCACATTTGCATCACGCGACCCTGGCAAACCACCTATTATAAGTGCATACTATATTATACATAATGCATATTTTATAAATAGAGATTATAGCTGAATTAGACATTTTAAAGAACCAGCAAATGTCTGTTTATCTGCTCTAGAGCCCGGCGCAGGAGAGAGCTGCAGTAACAGGTGTCACCTTCCAGAGATATATATTGCATTTGCAGTATCTTCATGGCTGCATAATACAGTATATCTTCTACCCAGAGATATGAAAAAGAGCAGGCTATCAGAATTAAAAGTGCAATTGATGACATTTAAAGGTACAGTTGCATTCAACTCTGAGACACCTGAAGAAGAGCAACAACCTGGAGAATTGGGGACAGATACGATACTTACTGCATTTAGGGGCAAATCTGCGCTAAAAGCACCCGCCCCAATCTGCCTAGTACACGTTATCGTCTGATTGGTGCTCGAGTTTTGTAACCCAACTTAAATATCCCTGGATGACTTAGAAACTCACTGACACAATGGCTACAGCTTCTGCAGCTGATGTCAAGGCCTGTGCCCTGTGACTCTTACCATGAACCCCAAAGCAAGCCGTGATCTTCTGGGCATACTGGCACAGCCCTTCGTACTGCTGCTCTTCCTCCACCCGACAGTATTCCGCCATCCTCCTCGCTGGCTGACCCTACAGCCGAACTCTCCGCTCTCCTCGCACCGACTGAAGCCAAGCTCTTCTCTCTGGTTTCTGGTTTGGGGTCATTAATAATTGAAACGCTGAATAAAATCTGCTGAGTCTTCAACCTTGTAAATCCACTTTAAGGGCTAAGACATGACAGGCCGTTCGATACCATCAGGCAGGTCTCGTGTTGGCTTGTGTGCAAGGATGACTGTGGCCCGGCGTGGCTGCGAGATGGGACTTTTACTCCGTACAGGCGCACCGTGGCCGCTTCCCATAGACCTGTCAAAGCCACGCTGCGGCTGGCAAACTGCACAGGAACGCAGGTGATTGATGGGCGAGAAGCCGGGCTGTGGCTGCAGCCTGTGGCATCTCAGACAAGTTGCAGTTTAGCCGTCCGCTTAATGCAAAAAGAGGATGCAGACTTAATTACATCACACCGAGCTCTGAGGAGGAGAATCACTTAAAGAGAGGCAATAAGTCAAACGGACAGGCTCAATACCAGGAGTTTCTCTTCCCTGCGCTATTAATGACTCCACCCACAGTCTGAAGTTTTATTGAGATCTTATCTCAAGACCGTGGACCATGGTCACCCGTTGCCCGGGCTTGCACACAGGTGGTCATACCGAGTTGATCGCTAGCTGCATTCGGTCGCTGTGCAGCAATGAGGCAAAAAAACGGCACTTCTGCACATGCGTATGCGGCGCAATGCGCACGCGCGTCATACTATTACAACGAACAATGTAGTTTCACACAGGGTCTAGCGATGCTTTTCAGTCGCACTGCTGACCGCAGAGTGATTGACATGAAGTGGGCGTTTCTGGGTGTCAACTAACCGTTTTCAGGGAGTGTTTGGAAAAACGCAGGCTTGCCAGGAAAAACGCAGGCGTGGCTGGGCGAATGCAGGCGTGGCTGGGCGAACGCAGGGCGGGTTTGTGACGTCAAAACAGGAACTGAACAGTCTGAAGTGATCGCAAGCGCTGAGTAGTTCTGAAGCTACTCTGAAACTGCACAAAATTATTTTGTAGCCGCTCTGCGATCCTTTCATTCGCACTTCTGCTAAGCTAAAATACACTCCCAGTGGGAGGCGGCATAGCATTTGCACGGCTGCTAAAAACTGCTAGCGAGCGATCAACTGTAAGATGCGTCACCTGAAACACTGGGTATACTGGATTGTAATAGTAAAGACAAACGTAGATAGCTGGCATGGGCAGCACGGCTGGCGTAATGGTTAGCATCGCTGTCTTACAGCACTCAGGTCATGAGTTCAATTCCCTGTCCTGGACTATGGGGGTAATTCTGAGTTGATCGCAGCAGCAAGTTTGTTAGCAGTTGGGCAAAACCATGTACACTGCAGGGGGGGGAAGATATAACATTTGCAGAGAGAGTTAGATTTGGGTGGGTTATTTTGTTTCTGTGCAGGGTAAATACTGGCTGCTTTATGTTTACACTGCAATTTAGATTGCAGTTTGAATACACCACACCCAAATCTAACTCTCTCTGCACATGTTAAATCTGCCTCCCCTGCAGTGCACATGGTTTTGCCCAACTACTAACAAAATTCCTGCTGCGATCAACTTGGAATTACCCCCAATATGTGTGGGGTTTGTATGTTCTCCACGTGTTTATAGAAATAACTGGTAATAAAATAAATGTAACAGTTATAATTACATGCATCACCCCTTGTTCCACAGTAAAGCATGAGAGGAGAGTTGGAGCTGACTTGCCAGGATGTTGACAGAGTGTCGACGTTCAGTGTCGACACCATAATGAAGGCATGATCAGAATGTCAACAATTTAAATGTCAAAAATCAGAATGTTGGCACAAAAATTAGGGTGAGGGTACCACATCTCAACTTATACGAAAGCGTAACATTATGAAATACAGACGTGTCCACACACCTATCCCCAGACTGCGCTGGGCTGACTGCCTCAGACAGACTTTGTGACTAAGTCACGCCTCGTTGCTAACCTTTTCACGAAATATGTGTCTTAGTAGCATCACTAATGCCACAAAGGTACAACGCACGGTTACCCTGGGCAATGGAGCTCACACTGTGCAACGCTTACCTGCGAAAAAGGCAATAGGCGGATGAATGACACGGGTTTCCTTTCCTACGCTATATATTGCGCCACACAGCGCTGTGCTTAATCTGCGGCTTTATACCAATTCCTTTGCGACAAAAATATGAATGCTAAGTGCCTGGTACACTATGGGGGTAATTCAGACTTGGAGGGTAATTCAGACCTGATCGTAGCAGCAAATTTGTAAGCAGTTGGGCAAAACTATGGCCCTCATTCCGAGTTGTTCGCTCGCTAGCTGCTTTTAGCAGCAATGCACACGCTAAGCCGCCGCCCTCTGGGAGTGTATCTTAGCTTAGCAGAATAGCGAACGAATGATTAGCAGAACTGCTACTAAATAATTCCCTGCAGTTTCTGAGTAGCTCCAGACCTACTCCTAGATTGCGATCACCTCAGTCCGTTTAGTTCCTGGTTTGACGTCACAAACACGCCCTGCGTTCGGCCAGCCACTCCCCCGTTTCTCCAGACACTCCTGCGTTTTTCCCTGACACGCCTGCGTTTTTTAGCACACTCCCGGAAAACGCTCAGTTACCACCCAGAAACGCCCCTTTCCTGTCAATCATTCACTGATCAGCAGTGCGACTGAAAAGCGCTGCGCGAACACCAGCAAATCTACTAATATTTGTGTAAAATAACTTAGCACATGCGCTCTGCGTACCATGCGCATGCGCATTTAGCAACAAATCACAGCATAGCGAAAATCAGCAATGAGCGAACAACTTGGAATGACCACTAATGTGCACTGCAGGTGGGGCAGATGTAACATGTGCAGAGAGAGTTAGATTTGGGTGGGTTATATTGTTTCGGTGCAGGGTAAATACTGGCTGCTTTATTTCAACACTGCAATTTAGATCTCAGTTTGAACACACCCCACCCAAATCTAACTCTCTCTGCACATGTTACATCTGCCCCACCTGCAGTGCACATGGTTTTGCCCAACTGTTAACAAATTTGTTGCTACGATCAGGTCCGAATTACCCCCTATACGCGGCTGCAATGTGAATAAGGGGTGTAATTTAGGAAAAAGCAGGATACTCTATATGTGGCTGAGCGTCTAAGTCGCACCAGTCATCTCGTGTCATATGGCGCAAAAAGGATCGCAGTATGATAGAGGACACATGTATATATCGCGTTGTGAGTGATTCTGATTTCTCACTTATAAGTATCTGGAGGTCTCACAGCATAAGTAAAGGGCATCCTGACAATAAGGTTTAAATTTACTAAAATGGGAGTTCTATTTTCTCTGACGTCCTAGTGGATGCTGGGGACTCCGTCAGGACCATGGGGATATAGCGGCTCCGCAGGAGACAGGGCACAATAATAAAAGCTTTAGGATCAGGTGGTGTGCACTGGCTCCTCCCCCTATGACCCTCCTCCAAGCCTCAGTTAGATTTTTGTGCCCGACGAGAAGGGTGCAATCTAGGTGGCTCTCCTGAGCTGCTTAGAATAAAAGTTTAAGTTAGGTTTTTTATTTTCAGTGAGTCCTGCTGGCAACAGGCTCACTGCTACGAGGGACTTAGGGGAGAGAAGAAAACTCACCTGCGTGCAGGATGGATTTGCTTCTTAGGCTACTGGACACCATTAGCTCCAGAGGGAGTCGGAACACAGGTCTCACCCTGGGGTTCGTCCCGGAGCCGTGCCGCCGACCCCCCTTGCAGATGCTGAAGTTGAAGAGGTCCAGAAACAGGCGGCAGAAGACTTTCAGTCTTCATAAGGTAGCGCACAGCACTGCAGCTGTGCGCCATTGTTGTCAGCACACTTCACCAACAGTCACCAACTGTCACTGAGGGTGCAGGGCGCTGGGGGGGGCGCCCTGGGCAGCAATGTATAATACCTTTTTATGGCTAAAATACATCACATATAGCCCTTGAGGCTATATGGATGTATTTAACCCCTGCCAGATCTCACAAACTCCGGGAGAAGAGCCCGCCGAAAAGGGGGCGGGGCCTATTCTCCTCAGCACACGGCGCCATTTTCCTGCTCAGCTCTGCTGTGAGGAAGGCTCCCAGGCTCTCCCCTGCACTGCACTACAGAAACAGGGTTAAAACAGAGAGGGGGGGCACTTATTTGGCGATATGATTACATATATAAAAATGCTATAAGGGAAAACACTTGTATAAGGGGTTGTCCCTGTATAATTATAGCGTTTTTGGTGTGTGCTGGCAAACTCTCCCTCTGTCTCCCCAAAGGGCTAGTGGGGTCCTGTCCTCTGTCAGAGCATTCCCTGTGTGTGTGCTGTGTGTCGGTACGTGTGTGTCGACATGTAGGAGGACGATGTTGGTGAGGAGGCGGAGCAAATTGCCTGTATTGGTGATGTCACTCTCTAGGGAGTCGACACTGGAATGGATGGCTTATTTAGGAATTACGTGATAATGTCAACACGCTGTAAGGTCGGTTGACGACATGAGACGGCCGGCAAACAAATTAGTACCTGTCCAGGCGTCTCAGACACCGTCAGGGGCTTGTAAAAACGCCCATTTACCTCAGTCGGTCGACACAGACACAGACACGGACACTGACTCCAGTGTCGACGGTGAAGAAACAAACGTATTTTCCTTTAGGGCCACACGTTTCATGTTAAGGGCAATGAAGGAGGTGTTACATATTTCTGATACTACAAGTACCACAAATAAGGGTATTATGTAGGGTGTGAATAAACTACTTGTAGTTTTTCCTGAATCAGATAAATTAAATGAAGTGTGTGATGATACGTGGGTTTCCTCCGATAGAAAATTATTGGCGGTATACCTTTTCCCGCCAGAAGTTAGGGCGAGTTGGGAAACACACCTTAGGGTGAATAAGGCGCTCACACGCTTATAAAAACAAGTGGCGTTACCGTCTCCAGATACGGCAGCCCTCAAGGAGCCAGCTGATAGGAAGCTGAAAAATATCCTAAAAGTATATACACATATACTGGTGTTATACTACGACCAGCAATCGCCTCAGCCTGGATGTGCAGCGCTGAGGGGGCTTGGTCGGATTTCCTGACTGAAAATATTGATACCCTTGACAGGGACAAGATTTTATTGACTATAGAGCATTTTAAGGATGCATTCCTATATATGCGAGATGCGCAGAGGGATATTTGCATTCTGGCATCAAGAGTAAATGTGATGTCCATATCTGCCAGACGACAGTGGTCAGGTGATGCAGATTCCAGACGGCACATGGAAGTATTGCCGTATAAAGGGGCGGTCCATCGGACTTGGTGGCCATGGCAACAGCTGAAAAATCCACCTTTTGTTACCCCAAGTCACATCTCAGCAGAAAAGGACACAGTTTTTTCAGTCTCAGTCCTTTCGTCCCCATAAGGGCAGGCGGGCAAAAGGGCCAGTCATATCTGCCCAGGGGTAGAGGAAAGGGAAGAAGACTGCAGCAGGCAGCCCATTCCCAGGAACAGAAGCCCTCCACAGCTTCTGCCAAGTCCGCAGCATGACGCTGGGGCCGTACAAGCGGACTCAGGTGCGGTAGGGGGTCGTCTCAAGAGTTTCAGCACGCAGTGGGCTCACTCACAAGTGGACTCCTGGATCCTACACGTAGTATCCCAGGTGTACATTGGAAATTCGAGACGTCTCCCCCTCACAAGTTCCTGAAGTCTGCTTTACCAACGTCTCCCTCCGACAGGGAGGCAGTATTGGGAACAATTCACAGGCTGTATTCCCAGCAGGTGATAATCAAAGTACCCCTTCTACAACAAGGGAAGGGGTATTATTCCACACTATATTGTGGTACTGAAGCCAGACGGCTAGGTGAGATCTGAAATATTTGAACACTTACATACAAGCGTTCAAATCAAGATGGAGTCACTCAGAGCAGTGATAGCGAACCAGGAAGAAGGGGACGATATGGTGTCACTGGATATCAGGGACGCTTACCTACATGTCCAAATTTGCCCTTCTCACCAAGGGTACCTCAGGTTCGTGGTACAGAACTGTCACTATCAGTTCAGACGCTGCCGTTTGGATTGTCCACGGCACCCCGGGTCTTTACCAAGGTAATGGCCGAAATGATGATTCTTCTTAAAAGAAATATGGACGCTTTCCTGATAAGGGCAAGGTCCAGAGAACAGTTGGAGGTCGGAGTAGCACTATCTTAAGTAGTTCTACGACAGCACGAGTGGATTCTAAATATTCCAAAATCGCAGTTTTTTCCGACGACACGTCTACTGTTCCTAGGGATGATTCTGGACACAGTCCAGAAAAGGATGTTTTCTCCCGGAGAAGAAAGCCAGGGAGTTATCCGAGCTAGTCAGGAACCTCCTAAAACCAGGAAAAGTATCAGTGCATCATTGCACAAGGATCCTGTGAAAAATGGTGGTTTCTTACAAAGCGATCCCATTCGGTAGATTTCACGCAAGAACCTTTACGTGGGATCTGCTGGAAAAATGGTCCGGATCGCATCTTCAGATGCATCAGCGGATAACCCTGTCTCCAAGGACAAGGGTGTTTCTTCTGCGGTGGCTGCAGAGTGCTCATCTATGAAAGGGCCGCAGATTCGGCATTCAGGACTGGGTCCTGGTGACCACGGATGCCAGCCTGAGTGGCTGGGGAGCAGTCACACAAGGAAAAAATTTCCAGAGAGTGTGATCGAGTCTGGAGACTTCTCTCCACATAAATATACTGGAGCTAAGGGCAATTTACAATGCTCTAAGCTTAGCAAGACCTCTGCTTCAAGGTCAGCCGGTATTGATCCAGTGGGACAACATCACGGCAGTCGCCCACGTAAACAGACAGGGCGGCACAAGAAGCAGGAGGGAAATGGCAGAAACTGCAAGGATTCTTCGCTGGGCGAAAAATCATGTGATAACACTCTCAGCAGTGTTCATTCCGGGAGTGGAAAACTGGGAAGCAGACTTCCTCAGCAGGCATGACCTCCACCCGGGAGAGTGGGGACTTCATCGGGAAGTCTTCCACATGATTGTAAACCGTTGTGAAAAACCAAAGGTGGACATGATGGCGTCCCGCCTGAACAAAAAACTAGATATTGCGCCAGGTCAAGGGACCCTCAGGCAATAGCGGTGGACGCTCTGGTAACACTGTGGATGTACCAGTCAGAGTATGTGTTCCCTCCTATGCCTCTCATACAAAAAGTACTGAGAATCATAAGAGGGAGATGAGTAAGAATGATACTCGTGGTTCCGGATTGGCCAAGAAGGACTTGGTACCCGAAACTTCAAGAGATGTTCACGGAAGACCCGTGGCCTCTATCTTTAAGAAAGGACCTGCTCCAGCAGGGGCCTTGTCTGTTCCAAGACTTACCGCGGCCGCGTTTGACGGCATGGCGGTTGAACGCCGGATCCTGAAAGGGCATTCCAGATGAAGTCATCCCTACCCTGGTCGAAGACAGGAAGGATGTAACCGCAAAACATTTTCACCGCATTTGGCGAAGATATGTTGCGTGGTGTGAGGCCAAGAAGGCCCCTACAGAGGAATTCCAACTGGGTCGTTTCCTACATTTCCTGAAAACAGGACTGTCTATGGGCCTAAAATTAGGGTCCATTAAGGTTCAAATTTCGGCCCTGTCGAATTTCTTCCAGAAAGAACTGGCTTTAGTGCCTGACGTTCAGATGTTTGTAAAAGGGGTACTGCATATACAGCCTCCTTTTGTGCCCCAGTGGCACCTTGGGATCTCAATGTTGTTTTGAGTTTCCTAAAGTCACATTGGTTTGAACCACTCACCACTGTGGACTTAGCATCGTCACCTTCCATGTGAGATATTTTATTAGCCCTGGCTTCAGCCAGGCGTGTGTCAGAATTGGCGGCTTTATCATATATAAAGCCCTTACTTAATTTTTCATTCTGACAGGGCAGAATTGAGGACTCGTCCTCAATTTCTCCTTAAGGTGTTTTCTGTTTTTCACATGAACCAACCTATTGTGGTACCTGCGGGTACTAGGGACTTGGAGGACTCCAAGTTACTTGACGTTGTCAGGGCCCTGAAAAATATGTTTCCAGGAAGGCTGGAGTCAGAAAATCTGACTCGCTGTTTAGCCTGTATGCACCCAACAAGATGGGTGCTCCTGCTTCTAAGCAGACGATTGCTCGCTGGATTTGTAATACAATTCAGTTTACACATTCTGTGGCAGGCCTGCCACAGCCAAAATCGGTAAAAGCCCATTCCAAAAGGAAGGGGGCTCATCTTGGGCGACTGCCCGAGGGGTCTCGGCTTTACAACTTTGCCGAGCAGTTACTTGGTCAGGGGAAAACACGTTTGCTAAATTCTACAAATTTGATACCCTGGCTGAGGAGGACATGGAGTTCTCTCATTCGGTGCTGCAGGGTCATCCGCACTCTCCCGCCCGTTTGGGAGCTTTGGTATAATCCCCATGGTCCTGACGGAGTCCCCAGCATCCACTAGGACGTCAGAGAAAATAAGATTTTACTTACCGATAAATCTATTTCTCGTAGTCCGTAGTGGATGCTGGGCGCCCATCCCAAGTGCGGATTGTCTGCAATACTTGTACATAGTTATTGTTACAAAAATCGGGTTATTCTTGTTGTGAGCCATCTTTTCAGAGGCTCCTTCGTTGTTATCATACTGTTAACTGGGTTCAGATCACAGGTTGTACGGTGTGATTGGTGTGGCTGGTATGAGTCTTACCCGGGATTCAATATCCTTCCTTATTATGCACGCTCGTCCGGGCACAGTATCCTAACTGAGGCTTGGAGGAGGGTCATAGGGGGAGGAGCCAGTGCACACCACCTGATCCTAAAGCTTTTATTATTGTGCCCTGTCTCCTGCGGAGCCGCTATATCCCCATGGTCCTGACGGAGTCCCCAGCATCCACTACGGACTACGAGAAATAGATTTATCGGTAAGTAAAATCTTATTTAAAATGGCATGTTGCCCATAGCAACCAATCTGATTCCAGGTATTATTTTCTAGAAGGTGCCAGATAAATGAGACGTAGACTCTGATTGGTTGTTATCTGCAACATCCCATCTTAAACAGAACTCCCATCTTAGTAAATTTAGCCCTAAATATTGGGCCTGATTCAGACGTGGTTGATGTTGCGATTGCTGTTGCGACCTTTTGATGTTCGCAATTGCGATTATATGCTAATAGGGGCAGAAGCTAACCTGAGCATAGGGACGCCCACTACTGTCACATCACTTCCGTCGGGTGGCGTACATCTGCTAATCATCGAACCATCATCGCAGATCAGGTCATGCCGCAGAGTCGAAGTGCCTCTGAGACGCACAGGCTGAGCTGCTCTCCCGGGACACTGAGGCTTTCCAGTAGCAAGTAGGATCGCAGCTGATAATTAATGCATGCCCAGAAAATGCCGTCTGAATGGCCATGACATGCTTGCGTTTACTCGACCACTCCCCGTTACCCCCCCAAACGCTGTCATTCACGTTGCGACTAATTCCTCTGTGCATCTGAATTAGGCCCATTGAAACCCAACACCTGTATCTAACATACAGATGTGTCCGCATACATCCAGCCTCAATACGCCATGCACCGCGAGATGTCTGCAGTGAGCGAGCTGGCAGTTCCCGGGCAACTCTGATAACGTCGCCCGTCTTTTCTGCAGTGGGGTACTGTGTTCCACAGGGAAAACATCAGGGTGTAGAGCGGTATCTTGATCCAGAGGCACCATCAGGCAAAGCTTTGACTGTCCAGGATGCATTGGGGCCTCCTCTATAACCCCGCCTCCAGGCACTGAGAGCTCAGTTTCGAGTGGTGCCTGAAAAAGCTTAGAAGACTTCAAGGGCGAAAGAACTGTTATGTCAGGGTGACATTCAGTGCTGCGTCTCCATCACCTCGCAAGCAGCGTCGCATACCTCCGCGGCCCTGATCCCGGGTAATTGCAGCGGAGACGCTCCGGCTTAGGCACACGGTCGCAGAAGCTCTCCTGGTTCGCGTGGCTGCTGCAAAGGGAGGAGGTAAGAGGGTCCCCCAGGTGGGACCCGCCACTAAACCGCGCTCCTGGTCGCAGTCTAGGTAGATGGACTGCGACGCTGGCGTGGACACTGTCACCGAGCAGGGACCCCACTATATCCGCCAGGGCATAGGAGCACAGGGCGGGGGTACTAGCGCCCCTATTGGTAAGGCTCCATAGTACCGGCGGTGAGGCTCAGCATAGGGGAGTCGGCGCATGAGCTGTAGTCCCTCCCCCGGGCCAGGGCGCCATCTCCTCGCAGATTTCCCGCCCTGGAGCTGCCTCACACTATCCCTTCGTTTCTGACCGAGACACTGGGCGCCATCTTCTGAGCATAGCTGCTGCAGGTCTCTGGGATTGCAGGGCAAGGTTTTCCCTGTAAAGCTGCCTGTATACAGCGCTGAGACTTTACAAACGCTTGATCTACATGTCTTATTACAGACAGTGTTATTTAATTAAGAATGTACCTATTCCAGAATATATTGTATGAGTATTCTCCGGTCTAGGACTACGTTGTGTTTTACATATATATACTAGTCCAGTGCAGTTTTGTGCTTATAATAATCTCTGCATTGCCTGTGACTGTGTGTGACTGTATCTGCTGTATGGTTTCACTATCATGTGTATCCCATCTAAGGTAGCTGTCACTATATTATGTACCCGAAGGGACTAGGTGCGTCAGGGTCCTATAATATAGTGTGCACAGCACTTATCGCTATACGGATATTTTACTGAGTTACAGTCACATACGCCGGGATTTAGTTCACAAGTGTGTGTCATACTTGCCTACTCTCCCGGAAGCTGCGGGAGGCTCACGTTTTTTGGGGTAGCCCCCCGCACCCTCGGAAGAGTAGGCAGGTCTCCTGCATCCTGCTCGCACCCTAGTGATGCGGGCAGGATGGAGACATACTCTCCCGAATAGCTTCATTTTAGCCCCACCCCCTTCCCGCAGACCCGCGAATCGCAGCAATTTACCGATCTGGGAGTGGGGCTTGATGATGTCACAGCCTGGTCCCGCCCCCCGAAGTCTCCTATATCGTCTCCTCTCCGGGCTTCTCCCGGAGAGGAGAAATTGAAAGTAGGTAAGTATGGTGTGTACTCTTACGCTGGTTGTGTACTTTGCCCGCAGGTTGTGTACTCTGTCTGGCTTCATCGAAATAACAGCCTGATTGTTGCTTTATTACAATGTCTAACAATAAGGGCAGTAAAGCTCTGGAGACTCCTGTAAAATGCAAGGTATGTCCCAGAGGTTTACCTGAGGGGGAAGTATTGTGTGATGGTCTGTGTTCTAAAGGTCATATACCTCCCAGTCAGCCTGCAGCTCCTATATCTACAATGGAGCCATCCTGGGCTATGTTCACTACCCTCCTGGGGACTCTGGTGGAATGTTTAGCCCTCCCCTATGGGACCTCCGGTGCCACTGCCGCCACAAGTTGTCCCTATAGCAAATCCGCCTTGGGCGGGAAATTTGTCTACCCAGCTGCAGCAGTGGAACCAGTCCTTGGTTAGACAGAAATCTACTCCAGGTCACTCCCGTGTCCCTGGGTCCTCTAATCGGGCTACTTCCTCATCACAACCCACTAACCTCTCTCATGTTTCATCTGATGAGGAGGGGGTGCATACGGTCATGTCAGACTCTGAATCATGTGTTACTGACGAGGAGTCTACCTTACAGGTTGATATCCCTGGCATGGTGGATGCTATTAAGCAGATCCTACAGATCACTGAGGATGTGGATTCCACTACAGTGGCCAAGAAAACTGATATGTTTAAACAACAGAAGGTGGTTAAAACTGTATTACCCCATTCTGATCATCTTGTGGACATCAGGAAGGAACCCTCGTCTACCTCAGGTAAGAAATTCCAGCTTTCTAAACGGGCTTTGGCTCGCTATCCTCTCCAGGCAGAGTTATGTAGTAAATGGGAAAATACTCCACCGGGGGATTCTCATGTCACCCATCTTGTGGTGTCGTCTACTCTGCCTGTCACCACTGTCACTTCACTGAAGGAACAGACAGATAAGCGTGTGGGGGGATGCCTGAAATCTATATATTCCCTCGCAGGGCCATTCATAGGCCCACGATAGCTGCCACTTGGGCCGCAAAAGGTATTGAGGCGTGGGTTCAGGCGTTAGATGAGCTGCACAATGATATTTCTGACAATGCCAGACAATACTTGTCTCATATATGCACCATGTCTGTCCTGGCTCACCACATACTGTGGTTAAGGTCATGGAAAGTGGATTTGGAGTCCAAGAAGACGTTGGAGGTACTCCCCTTTACTGGGGACATTTTATTTGGAGAGGACCTGAATAAAATAGTGTCTGAATTAGCAGCTTTTAAGACTGCTTTTCTTCCTCCTACTAATCCTTCTACTCAGAAGGCAAAGACTACCACTTTTCGTTCCTTTCGACTTCAAGGGAAAGTCAAGGGTCAATTTTACCCCAGACAATCTTGTGCTCCCAAGACCACAAAGCCCAAGACGAAAAAGTCCTGGGCAGACGGTCAGCCTGCTTCGAAACAAGACAAGCCTGCTCCATGAGAGGGCGGGCCTCCCCCTGTGGGAGGACGACTTCTACAGTTCGCCCAGATCTGGTTAAAGACCACTTCAGATGATTGGGTACTGGAAGTTGTCTCTCACTGGTACTCTGTCTCATTCAAGAGACGTCCCCCTCACCAGTTCTGCACTACAGTACTCCCTTCGGATCTACAAACGGTGGTATGTTCCCTCCTGAGAAGAGTGATTGTGCCGGTACCTCAGTCCCAGCATGGCAGAGGCTATTATTCGACCCTGTTTCTGGTGCAGAGACCCAATGTGTCTTTTCGGCCTATACTCAACCTCAAGTCACTGAACAAATTTGTGAGGGTAGCCAAGTTTCGTATGGAAACGTTGCGCTCTATTGTGCTGGCGATGGAACCCGGAAATTACATGGTATCCCTGGATATATTATCTGCATATTCCTATTGCCATATCGCATCAGCAGTTCCTGTCGTTTGCTATTGGCGACAGTCACTACCAATTCTAGGATCTGCCGTTCGGACCGGCCATGGCTCCTTGGATCTTCGCCAAGGTTATGGCCGTGATGATGGCGCACCTCTGTCGCCAGGGAGTCAGAATCCTGCCGTACCTAGACGACCTGCTGATTCTGGCGAGTTCCCACAATGTCCTCCTCAGTCATCTACAATTGATGGTGAGTTGCTTACAAGCCCACGGATGGCTGATCAATTGGAAGAAGTCCTCGATGGTCCCAGCTCAGAGCATGGTGCACCTTGGGGCGCTTCTGGACACACACAGTCAGAGACTGTTCCTGTCTCCAGACAAGGTCCTGAAAATCCAGGACAGGATAAGACACTTCATCCATCACCCCAGAGTGTCGATTCACTCGGCGATGCAAGTACTTGGCCTGATGGTGTTGACATTTGACATGGTGGAGTACGCTCAATTTCATTCCCGCCCTCTGCAACGATTAATTCTTGCCAAGTGGGACAGCCTGCCTCATCGGATCAGATCCCAAATGATCTTGTTGACTCCGGAGGTTCGTTTGTCGCTGACCTGGTCGCTCCAGGACCAGCAATTGAGCAGGGGTCGTCCCTTCTGGATCCCCAACTGGGTCCTCCTGATGACGGATGCCAGTCTGAGGGGATGGGGAGCGGTGTTAGAGCAACACTCTTTTCAGGGTTGGTGGACCAAGGAAGAATCACTCCTTCCAATAAACATCCTAGAGCTGAGGGCAGTGTTCAATGCATCACTTGCCCTGCCTCTGGTACGGAACAGACCGGTTCAAGTACGGTCAGACAACGCCACGACAATGGCATACATAAACCATCAAGGCTGCACTCAAACGCGCATGGCTATGAAGGAAGTGTAAAAAATCCTTTGTTGGGCAGAACACCATCTGCCAAGTATATCGGCAGTGTTCATTCCGGGTGTCCTGAACTGGGAAGCGGACTAACTCAGTCGCCAGGACGTACACGCCGGAGAGTAAAGTCTTCATCCAGAAGTCTTTCAATTCCTCATGGACAGGTGAGGTCTACTGGACGTTGCGTCTTGACACAATCACAAGGTTCCGGTCTTTGGATCAAGGACAAGGGATCCCCAAGCAGCGTTCGTGGACACACTGGCAATTCCATGGAACTTTCGACTGCCTTATGTGTTCCCTCCAGTGTCACTCCTGCCCAGAGTCCTACGGAAGTTCAAATAGGAAGGAGGAATGCTGCTTCTAGTCACTCCAGCGTGGCCCAGAAGGCATTGGTTCTCAGACCTGCAGGGTCTATTGACGGGACATCCCCTTCTACTTCCTCAATGACCAGACCTCCTCGTACAGGGCCCTTGTCTCTACCCAGACCTGGCCAGACAGGCTTTGACGGTGTGGCTCTTGAAGCATCACTCCTGAAGGCCAAAGGATTTTCGGAGGCGGTTATTCAAACGATGTTGAAAGCCAGCAAACCGACCTCTGCCCGAATTTATTACAGGGTTTGTAATTCTTCACTTGGTGTGCTGAGAAGAATTATGATGTCCATGGATTCAGAACTTCCAGAATACTGGCTTTTCTGCAAAGAGGCCTGTACTTAGGTCTTCATCTGGCCTCCCTCAAGGTTCATATATCTGTCTTGTTGGTTTGGTTTCAGAGAAAAATTGCCTCTATATCTGATGTTCAGACGTTCATTTAGGGCGTTATTCGGATTCAGCCTCCCTATGTCCCTCCTGTGGCTTCTTGGGATTTCTCTGTTGTGCTGAATGCTCTGCAAGAGTCTCCATTTGAACATCTTGAATTGGTGGACCTGAAATGGCTCACAGCCAAAGTCCTGTTCTTGTTGGCCATTGCCTCTGCAAGACGGGTGTCGGACTTAGGCGCTTTGTCCTGTCGTCCACCGTTTCTCATATTCCACCGTGACAGGGCAGTTCTACGAACTCGCCCCGGTTATTTGCCTAAGGTGGTGTCATCTATTCACCTTAACCAAGAGATTGTGGTTCTGGCCTTTGTCTCTTCGAATTTGTCTCCCAAAGAGCGTTCTTTGGATGTGATATGGGCTCTCCGTGTCTATGTGGAGAGGACTGCCCCTTTTGTACTGTTTGGTTTTCACAAACGTGGCTGGTCTGTGAATCAGCAGACCTTGGCCAAATGGATTAGAATGGTGATTGCACAAGCCTATGCGCAGGCTGGACTCCCAGCTCCTGCTGCAGTTAAAGCCCATTCTACTCGGTCTGTTGGACCTTCTTGGGCGGCCCGTCGTGGCGAGTCCCCAGAACAATTGTGCAAGGCGGCTACATGGTCCTCAGTAAACACGTTCATTAGGTTCTATGCCATTGATACTTCCACCTCCCAGGATGCTTCCTTTGGACGCCGGGTTCTCTTACCCGCTAGGGCGCGTCTGCTTTAGGACATCCCCGATGTTTTCCCTGTGGAACACAGTGCACCCCGCTGCAGAAAAGGAGAGTTATGGTAGATTTACCATGGTTAACTCTCTTTCTGCGAGGTACACTGGGTTCCACAGGGCGCCCACCCTGACGCACCTAGGGGGTGATTCCGAGTTGTTCGCTCGCTAGCTGCTTTTAGCAGCATTGCACATGCTAAGCCGCCGCCCTCTGGGAGTGTATCTTAGCTTAGCAGAATTGCGAATGAAAGATTAGCAGAATTGCGAATAGAAATTTCTTAGCAGCTTCTGAGTAGCTCCAGACTTACTCGGCATCTGCGATCAGTTCAGTCAGTTTCGTTCCTGGTTTGACGTCACAAACACACCCAGCGTTTGCCCAACCACTCCCCCGTCTCTCCAGCCACTCCTGCGTTTTGCAACTCGAACGCCTGCGTTTTACCGCACACTCCCATAAAACGTCCAGTTTCCGCCCAGAAACACCCACTTCCTGTCAATCACAGTACGATCACCACAGCGATGAAAAAGCTTCGTAATGCCGTGAGTAAAATACCTAACTTTTGTGTAAAATAACTAAGCGCATGTGCTCTGCGAACATTGCGCATGCGCAGTTAGCGGATAATCGCAGTATAGCGAAAATCGTCAACGAGCGAACAACTCGGAATCACCCCCCTAGCTTCTTTGGGTTGTATGGCATTTGCCGCTGGTACCCTCTCCTGTAGTGAGAATGTGGTTCTATGGGGGTCATTCCGAGTTGATCGCTCGCTGCCGATTTTCGCAGCGCAGCAATCAGTTAAAAAAACCGTCAAATATGCGCATGCGTATGCACCACAATGTGCACGCGCGTCGTACGGGTACAAACAGCAACGTTGCTGTGTAATGCTTCTAGCGACGATTCCATTCGCACATCCGATCGCAAGGAGATTGACAGGAAGAGGGCGTTTATGGGTGTCAACTGACCGTTTTCTGGGAGTGGTAGGAAAAACACAGGCCTGACCAGGCGTTTCCAGGGCGGGTATCTGATGTCAATTCCGGGACCTCCGTCGCTAGGATCATCGCACAGGATAAGTAACTTCAGGGCTGGTCTTGTTTTGCACAAAATGTTTTTGTACCGCTCGGCTGCACATGCGATCACACACTTGCAAAGCGAAAATACACTCCCCCGTGGGCGGCGACTATGCGTTTGCACGGCTGCAAAAAGTAGCTAGCGAGCGATCAACTCGGAATGAGGGCCTATGTGACTAACATCTGCCTTCTCTTTTACCCGCTCCTGCATTGGACTGGTTAACGAAACTGAGCTCTCAGTGCCTGGAGGCGGGATTATAGAGGAGTCCCCAATGCATCCTGGGACAGTCAAAGCTTTGCCTGATGGTGCCTCTGGATCAAGATCCCGCTCTACACCCCGATGTTTTCCCTGTGGAACCCAGTGTACCTCGCAGAAAGACAGTTAACCATGGTAAGTCTACCATAAATCTCCTCATTTGCATCACTGTGCAAACAGGACGCACAAGCAGCTTATGCTGATCAAAATGATGGGGCTAATTCAGGTTGTAATTTTTGCGTTCGCCCTGCGGGGCACATGCTCAGGTCCCATCCTGCGCACGCGCCCGCGTTTACTGCAAATGATCTGCAGTAATTCCGAACGCCTCTGCCTGATTGACCACATTCGCGGGGCAGCAACGCTGTTTTCAAGGTGGAGACGGAGCGTTGCGGAGACGGGGAAATGGTGGCGTGGCGGCGCGACGGGGGTCGTACCGTGGGCGTTATCGGGGGGTCACAGATGGGGGGCTGCGAGTAGCATACTGGGCAGCCTTGCCCTACGATGGGTGGGCCCCACGCAAAGGATTACAAATTCTGCTAAGAAGCAGTCTTTGCAATCCTTACTGAATGAGGTCCTACAGTATATACGGCATGCCTATATTCTGTGTGCGACCGCGGCTGTATCCGCCTACCTACTTATGAGGTGGAGATCTATATCGTAAACAAATGCAAAAAAATAAAAAAAGTCTAATCACAACTTGTATATAACATTATCCTTCCCCTCTCACTACAACAGAACGCGGCGGCAGCCAGAACTATTAATAGTTTAGATGTTTGTGTTTGTTATTTGCTTCTTTATATTGCTGCATAGAACGCGTGGGCTGAAACAGTCTATAGAGAGCGCGGCTGCACGGAGAAGGTATACACTTACATTCATTACTATATAAAATAATATTTAATACACCAACGTGTTACTAGTAAGTAAAAAGACATATAGGGCTGGTTTAGAGGCGCACGTAGTGGCGATGTCCGACGCAAGTGGCCGATGCGTGCGTGCCACGGGAGTGTCGCTGAAACTGCGTGTAAAGACGCAATATCGCTAACACGGGCCGCTGTGTTCAGATGGCGATATTGCATGTGCCATAGCGTTTATGTATCTTTGATGCTGCGACATATGGTGCAATGATGGTGCGTCTTAGTATGCGCCGCTGCCAGCGGGCGTTTCAGTAGGCTGTGAATTGGTTGCGGCATCTGCACAAAAACGTATATGCTGTTGCAGAAAAACACACAACCGCGTACACATCTGTGTGCACCTCTGACAGACCCATAGTGCTGTAATGTTCTTAAGAACAATCAGACATAGGCCCTCATTCCGAGTTGATCGCACGGTAGCTGTTTTTAGCTGCCGTGCGATCAGATAGTCACCGCCTATGGGGGAGGGTTTTTTTGCATAGCAAGGCTGCGATCGCTCGTGCGGCCGAGCTATGCAAAAACATTTTGTGCAGTTTAGGAGTAGGTCCTGACTTACTTACCCACTGCGATCACTTCAGCCTGTCAGGTCCCGGAATTTGACGTCAGACATCCGCCCTCCAAACGCCTGGACACGCCCGCGTTCGGATCACCACTCCTCTAAAACGGTCAGTTGACGCCCGGATCCGCCTCCTGCCTGTCAATCTTCATGTGCTAGCCTTGCGAACGCTTTCGTCGTAGGACTTGTCGCTGCCTGGCGACGGCCGACGCGCCTGCGCATTGCGGCCGCAGCGCATGCTCAGTTTCTACCCGATCGCACGGCTGCGAAAAAGTGCAGCATGCAATCAAGTCGGAATGACCCCCATACTGTAATACAGCAGCAACAAGCAGTGCCCCTAGTGGTAAAGTGCGGTGCAGCGGAACGTCAGCTATTGGAACGCTATGCAGAGACATGATTTCTCCTCAGGTGAACCTCAGCGCAGTTACAGTACATGAGATTTTGGAGCTGACACTCAGCTATAACATCAGGAGGACTGCTGCTATTAGGTTTATTGATTGTTCTGTGTTTTGGTAACATTGCTAATACCCCTTTTCCACCAAACCCCCGGGTCCAATCCAGGATTTCGGACACGGTTCCAACCTAGGTCAGACATCATTAGGGCTATTCTTGGGTCCGCCCTGTCACATTGAACCCGGGTCTACCCTGCATGACCTCTGTATACACAGCCAATCAGCAGCCACCATTACCCCGGTCCTTCCCGGTTAGCTGCCATGATCTGATTCCCAGGTTAAAAATCCCTGACTCACTGTTCCCGACTATTTTCAGGTCGGAATTGGGAAATCAAGAATTTCCAACATTACTCCGATCCCTCGAACCCAGCCTCGGCAGAACGGGGAATTGCACCAACACTGGCTGGATACATTGGCTCCTATAGGCAATGGGGGTAATTCTGAGTTGATTGCAGCAGCAAGTTTGTT
The DNA here is from genome assembly GCF_028390025.1 of Pseudophryne corroboree. Lineage (NCBI taxonomy): Eukaryota > Metazoa > Chordata > Amphibia > Anura > Myobatrachidae > Pseudophryne > Pseudophryne corroboree. The sequence continues at coordinate 775,987,778 of NC_086446.1, read as the reverse complement.
AGCAGTTGGGCAAAACCATGTGCACTGCGGGGGGGGCAGATATAACATGTGCAGAGAGTTAGATTTGGTTGGGTTATTTTGTTTCTGTGCAGGGTAAATACTGGCCGCTTTATTTTTACACTGCAATTTAGATTTCAGTTTGAATACCCCCCACCCAAATCTAACTCTCTCTGCACATGTTATATCTGCCCCCCCCTGCAGTGCACATGGTTTTGCCCAACTGCTAACAAATTTGCTGCTGCGATCAACTCAGAATTAGGCCCAATGTACACACTGGTGATAAGCATGATAAAACGCATGGGGGGTACAGTATATTTACAGTAATAAACAGATGTCACAGCACCGATCAGCGGCTTTGAACAATAATTTTAAAACGGCGACAGAAAACAATGCTAAACCACTATTTATTTAACATTTCCAGTATTTCTGTCGAAGTTTTAAAACCATCGGTCAAAGCCAGCAATGTCTGCCAGCTTTGACAAACAGCTCATAGCGTTTGCGATGCACATCCGTAGGGACGGGTTACCGTCTTCAGCCGCCTTGGCGCTTTACAGACGCTCTGTAATGGTAAAGAGGCATAAAAAAAGCAAACACATCTCATACGCAGACTGCTAACCCCAAAGTGCACGTGTATAACGTCTGAGGTGTCGCTGGCTCCTATCGCCGGGTAGCGGAGTATCGTTCATCCTCTCCGATGATATTTTCTTTGTAAATTGCAGCGATAACGGATTCCTATCACTGTGATAAGTGTTAATGTCATCCCCCTAGTGAATAGGCTTGTATCGGGCAGTTTCTTGCTGGTATTTACCAAGTTGTCTGAGATACAGGACAGTGACATTCAGCAACTACTGACATCTTTTATTTAGAACGTTATATAATACAACACGCCAGCTAACATAAAAACGCCTGACATTGGGGGTAATTCAGAGCTGATCGCAGCAGGAATTTTGTTAGCAGTTGGGCAAAACCATGGGGGTCATTCCGAGTTGTTCGCTCCTTGCCGATTTTCGCAACGGAGCGATTAATGCGAAAATGTGCATGCGCATGGTACGCAGTGCGCATGCGCCACGTAATTTAGCTCAAAACCTAGTAGATTTACTCACGGCATAACGAAGCTTTTCCATCGCTGTGCTGATCGTAGTGTGATTGACAGGAAGTGGGTGTTTCTGGGCGGAAACTGGACATTTTATGGGAGTGTGCGGAAAAACGCAGGCGTGCTAGTTGAAAACGCGGGAGTGGCTGGAGAAATGGGGGAGTGGCTGGGCGAACGCTGGGTGTGTTTGTGACGTCAAACCAGGAACGAAAAGGACTGAGCTGGTCGCAATGGCAGAGTAGGTCTGGAGCTACTCAGAAACTGCGGGGTAATCGTTACGAGAAAATTAGCAAAGCTTTCTTTCGCAATTCTGCTATGCTAAGATACACTCCCAGAGGGCGGCGGCTTAGCGTGTGCAATGCTGCTAGAAGCAGCTAGCGAGCGAACAACTCGGAATCACCCCCCATGTGCACTGCAGGTGTGGCAGATGTAACATGTGCAGAGAGAGTTAGATTTGGGTGGGTTATTTTGTTTCTGTGCAGGGTAAATACTGGCTGCTTTATTTTTACACTGCAATTTAGATTCAGTTTGAACACACCCCACCCAAATCTAACTCTCTCTGCACATGTTATATCTGCCCCGCCTGCAGTGCACATGGTTTTTGCCCAACTGCTAACAAATTTGCCGGTGCGATCAACTCTGAATTACGACCATTGAACCAGGCTCCGGACACAAAGCCACGCACCATTCGCGCACAAGCAATTCCGGCCTCTCCCTCGTCTGCAGTCAGATTACATTATCCACTTGACGTGGGAGAATTTTTCCGCGGGGCTCCAAGCCTTGAGGAACGTGTCGCTGCAGCTGGAAGAAGCATATGTTCCATTTTACAGGACCTACCGCAGTCATTGGCCAGTCACATGGTCTCCGATTGCGTTAGATGGACTTTCTAACATAGAATAACAATCGCCTAATAATTACCTGATTTGTATCGTTACCGTGGCCTCCATCACTCCTAGGCGGAGATTTATCAAGCTTTGGGGAGAGAGAGATAAAGTACCCACCAATCAGCCGTGTTACAGGCTGCGTTTGAAAAATGACAGTTAGGAGCTGACTGGTTAGTACGTTGGGGGACATGTACTACGACTTGGAGAGTGATAAAGTACCAGCCAATCAGCTCCTAACTGCCATGTTACAGGCTGTACTTATAAAATGACAGCTAGGAGCTGACTGGTTTATACTTTATCTCTCTCCAAGGCTTAGTACATACGGCCTTTTATCTCTCACCGCTTTATCTCTATCCAAGGCTTGATACATCTTGCCCAGTGAGAAGGCCAGGTCACTGTTTTTGGAACTAAAGACCACCGGGGAATACAACGACATGGCCACAGACTATGGTGGTCATTCCGAGTTGTTCGCTAGCTGCTTTCGGTCGCTGTGCAGCGATTAGGCAAAAAAAAAACGGCAATTCTGCGCATGCGTATGCGGCGCAATGCACACGCGCGACGTACTTTCACAACAGTCGTTGCAGTTTCACACAAGGTCTAGCAAAGCTTTTCAATCGCACTGCTGACCGCAGAGTGATTGACAGGAAGTGGGCGTTTCTGGGTGTCAACTGACTGTTTTCAGGGAGTGTATGTAAAAACGCAGGCGTGTCACATACAAACGCAGGCGTGCCTGGGGAAACGCAGCCGTGGCTGGCCGAACGCTGGGCGTGTTTGTGACGTCAAAACAGGAACTAAATAGTCTGCAGTGATCGCTAGCTAGGAGGTTTGGAGCTACTCAGAAACTGCACAAAATTATTTTGTAGCCGCTGTGCGATCCTTTCGTTAAGCTAAGAATCACTCCCAGAGGGTGGCGGCTTAGTGTTTGCACGGCTGCTAAAAGCAGCTAGCGATCGAACAACTCGGAATGAGGGCCTATGTACAGACCTCCATACTGTAGGTCCCGGGCCAGACTCACCTATAGACAGTCCGGCAGGTGACTCTGGGGGCAGCACAGCTACGCTGCATGTTGTCACACGGAAACACTGCACGAGCTGCGGCCCCTGGCAGTGAAATAGTTGCAACTGAAGGACTCCACAAATCAGGCTGCACCCGGCACTTCCCAGCAGCCACATTAAAGACTATTGATCTTCAGCGTCTACAAGGCTGCTCCTGTCTGGGGAGGGGCTGGGGGGAGAAGCAGAGGAGGGAATAGCTGGATCCCAATTTATGACACGCCAAATGATGTGGCTATCGCATTATACAATTCCTGCTCCTGGCAACAGGACACATGTAGACATGCAGCGCTGGGAATGCGGAGCGTCCGGACACAGGGCCCGGTTCAGATCTGATCGCTGCTATGCATTTTTGCAGCAGTCTGCTGTCAAATTGGCGTCACCCATAGAGGGGTGTATTCAGTAAGAGTAGGGTCCATTCCGACATGCAGTTGTTGGAATGGACCCGACAACCCCTATTCAAAAGAGCGGCCAAATCCGACTGTCGGATTTGGCCGCTCCCGGTGTCCTGTCCTGCTGCTGGCAGCAGCGTGGGGAGCTGTGAGCGGCGCCGGGGGAAGGAAGCTGTCAGGGGTGCCAGGGGAAGGGAGCTGTGAGCGGCGCCGGGAGAAGGGAGCTGTCAGGGGCGCCGGGGGAAGGGAGCTGTCAGCGGGGCCGTGCGCCGGGAGCAGGTGATGTCTGTGGCGCCGGTGGGGGTGGGGGAGCAGCGGAGGAGACGGAGCGGACGTGGAAGGAGATGAGGAGATGGGGGGAGCAGCGGCTGCAGCAGCGTAACAGGAGGCTCACTGCGGCGTCCACCCGTCTGCAGCAAGCGGGACGTTGCTTGCTGGAGCCGGGTGGACGCTGCCGCTGGGTCCCTGCTCTCCCCACTGCAGCGCTGCTCCCCCGTCTCCTTCTCTCAGCTCCCTCATCTCTCTCCGACTTTTTTTAAAGTCGGATTGAGATTGTCGGAAACGGGTCTAAAACTTGTCGGGTTTGGCCCTGCTTCCGATAATGCACGCTGATCGGCGGCTGAAGCCGCCGATCAGCGTGCATTCCGACAGCATTCCGACAAGTCGGGTTTCCCGACTTGTCAGAATAAATGGGGCCGTAATGAATGGGCCCCTTCCGACCTAAAACTGTCGTAAACTGCCGTCTTTCCGACAAGACGGCAGCTTCCGACACTTATTGAATACACCCCAGAGGGTGAAAACCTGCCCCGTGCAAGTGTGCGAATGCATGTGTACGCTGTGCGAAAATTCCGCCAGACAGCGGACATCTGAAAATCTGTTCGCAACTTACTCACCATCTAATGATTTTTCCTACAGTGCGATCACATCAGGCTGATCGGGCCGGAGCTGACGTCACACACCCGCCCTGAAAACACTTGGCCACGCCTACGTTTTTCTTGACACTCTCAGAAAATGGGCAGTTACCACCGACAAACATCCGCTTCCTGTCAATCACCTTGCAAACGAAATTTCTGCACCATCCTGTCGCTGTTTGGCATCGCGGCTGCGCATTGCGGTGCGTACGCATGCGTAGTCATTCGATAATTAGCTGCTGTGCGATCAGGTCTGAATCGGGCTTTTACACCGCATCCTACCCTGTCAGCCACAATGATACAAGCGAGCAGCTACAGTACATGTGATAAGATTACAGGGGACAAATGCAGATGACAGGTCTGTTTTCTTACAGCAGGCTGCACTATCGGTATATTAGGAGGAATAATAAGATTTTACTCACCGGTAAATCTATCTCTCGTAGTCCGTAGTGGATGCTGGGACTCCGTAAGGACCATGGGGAATAGCGGCTCCGCAGGAGACTGGGCACAACTAAAGAAAGCTTTAGGACTACCTGGTGTGCACTGGCTCCTCCCACCATGACCCCCCCCCCCAGACCTCAGTCAGGATACTGTGCCCGGAAGAGCTGACACAATAAGGAAGGATTTTGAATCCCGGGTAAGACTCATACCAGCCACACCAATCACACCGTATAACTCGTGATACTATACCCAGTTAACAGTATGAAATATAACTGAACCTCTCAACAGATGGCTCAACAATAACCCTTTAGTTAGGCAATAACTATATACAAGTATTGCAGACAATCCGCACTTGGGATGGGCGCCCAGCATCCACTACGGACTACGAGAAATAGATTTACCGGTGAGTAAAATCTTATTTTCTCTGACGTCCTAAATTGATGCTGGGACTCCGTAAGGACCATGGGGATTATACCAAAGCTCCCAAACGGGCGGGAGAGTGCGGATGACTCTGCAGCACCGAATGAGCAAACTCTAGGTCCTCCTCAGCCAGGGTATCAAACTTGTAGACTCTTGCAAAAGTGTTTGAACCCGACCAAGTAACAGCTCGGCAAATTTACAAAACCGAGACCCCTCGGGCAGCCGCCCAAGAAGAGCCCACTTTCCTCGTGGAATGGGCTTTTACAGATTTAGGGTGCGACAGTCCAGCCGCAGAATGTGCAAGTTGAATCGTGCTACAGATCCAGCGAGCAATAGTCTGCTTAGAAGCAGGAGCACCCAGCTTGTTGGGTGCATACAGGATAAATAGCGAGTCAGTTTTCCTGACTCCAGCCGTCCTGGAAACATATACTTTTCAGGGCCCTGACTACGTCCAGTAACTTGGAATCCTCCAAGTCCCAAGTAGCCGCAGGCACCACAATAGGTTGGTTCACATGAAAAACTGATACCACCTTAGGAAGGAATTGGGAACGAGTCCTCAATTCCGCCTTATCCATATAAAATACAGATAAGGGCTTTTGCATGACAAAGCCGCCAATTCTGATACACGCCTGGCCGACGCCAAGGCCCACAGCATGACCACTTTCCACATGAGGTATTGTAGCTCCACGGATTTAAGTGGCTCAACTCAATGCGACTTCAGGAAATCCAACACCACGTTGAGATCCCACGGTGCTACTGGAGGCACAAACGGGGGCTGACTATGCAGCACTCCCTTAACAAAAGTCTGAACTTCAGGCAGTGAAGCCAGTTCTATTTTGGAAGAAAATCGATAGAGCCGAAATCTGGACCTTAATGGAACCCAATTTTAGGCCCATAGTCACCTCTGACAGTAGGAAGTGCAGAAATCGACCTAGCTGAAATTCCTCCTTTGGGGCCTTCCTGGCCTCACAGCACGCAACATATTTCCGCCATATGCGGTGATAATGGTTTGCGTTCACTTCTTTCCTAGCTTTAATTAGCGTAGGGATAACTTCCTCCGGAATGCCCTTTTCCTTCAGGATCCGGCGTTCAACCGCCATGCCGTCAAACGCAGCCGCGGTACGTCTTGGAACAAACAGGCCCCCTGCTGCAGCAGGTCCTGTCTGAGCGGCAGAGGCCATGGGTCCTCTGAGATCATTTCTTGGAGTTCTGGGTACCAAGCTCTTCTTGGCCAATCCGGAACAATGAGTATAGTTCTTACTCCTCTCCTTCTTATTATTCTCATTACCCTGGGTAAGAGAGGCAGAGAAGGGGACACATACACCGACTGGTACACCCACGGTGTTACCAGAGCGTCCACAGCTATCGCCTGAGGGTCCCTTGACCTGGCGCTGTATCTTTGTAGCTTTTTGTTGAGGCGGGACGCCATCATGTCCACCTGTGGCCTTTTCCAACGGTGTACAATCATTTGGAAGACTTCTGGATGAAGTCCCCACTCTCCCGGGTGGAGGTCGTGTCTGCTGAGAAAGTCTGCTTCTCAGTTGTCCACTCCGGGAATGAACACTGCTGACAGTGCTAACACATGATTTTCCGCCCATCGGAGAATCCTTGTGGCTTCTGCCATCGCCATCCTGCTTCTTGTGCCGCCCTGTCGGTTTACATGAGCGACCGCCGTGATGTTGTCTGACTGGATCAGCACCGGCCGGTGTTGAAGCAGGGGTCTAGCCTGACTTAGGGCATTGTAAATGGCCCTTAGTTCCAGAACATTTATGTGTAGGGAAGTCTCCTGACTTTTCCATAGGCCTTGGAAGTTTCTTCCCTGTGTGACTGCCCCCAAAGCCTCAAAGGCTGGCATCCGTGGTCACCAGGACCCAGTCCTGTATGCCGAATCTGCGGCCCCCTAGAAGATGAGCACTCTGCAGCCACCACAACAGCGACACCCTGGCCCTTGAAGACAGGGTTATCCGCCGATGCATCTGAAGATGCGACCCGGACCACTTGTCCCACAGATCCCACTGGAAGATCCTTGCATGGGACCTGGCGAATGGAATTTCTTCGTAAGAAGCTACCACCTTTCCCAGGGCTCGCGTGCATTGATGCACCGACACCTGTATTTGTATTAGGAGGTCTTTGTCTAGAGACGACAACTCCTTGGACTTCTCCTCCGGGAGAAACCCTTTTTATCCTGTTCTGTGTCCAGAACCATACCCAGGAACAGTAGACGCGTCGTAGGAACCAGCTGCGACTTTGGAATATTCAGAATCCAGCCGTGCTGTTGTAGCACTTCCCGAGATAGTGCTACTCCGACGAACAACTGCTCCCTGGACCTCGCCTTTATAAGGAGATCGTCCAAGTACGGGATAATTATTTCGGCCATTACCTTGGTAAATACCCTCGGTGCCGGGGACAGACCAACGGCAACGTCTGGAATTGGTAATGACAATCCTGTACCACAATTTTGAGGTACTCCTGGTGAAGAGGGTAAATAGGGACATGCAGGTAAGCATCCTTGATGTCCAGTGATACCCTGAAATTCTCCAGGCTTGCAATAATCGCCCTGAGCGATTCCATTTTGAACTTGAACCTTCGTATATAAGTGTTCAAGGATTTCAATTTTAGAATGGGTCTCACCGAACCGTCTGGTTTTGGTACCACAACATTTTGGAATAGTAACCCCGGCCTTGTTGAAGGAGGGGTACCTTGATTTCACCTGCTGGAAGTACAGCTTGTGAATTGCCGCCAGTACTACCTTTCTCCGAGGGCAGCCGGCAAGGCTGATGTGAGGTAACGGCGAGGGGGAGTCGCCTCGAACTCCAGCCTGTATCCCTGTGATACTACTTGCAGAACCTAGGGATCCACCTGTGGGCAAGCCCATTGGTCCCTGAAGTTCCCGAGACGCGCCCCCACCGCACCTGTCTCCACCTGTGGAGCCCCAGCGTCATGCGGTGGACTCAGAGGAAGCGGGGGAAGATTTTTGATCCTGGGAACTGGCTGTCTGGTGCAGCTTTTTCCTTCTTCCCTTGTCTCTGTGCAGAAAGGAAGCGCCTTTGACACGCTTGCTTTTCTGAAGCCGAAAGGACTGTACCTGAAAATACGGTGCTTTCTTAGGCTGTGAGGAAACCTGAGGTAAAAAAATTTCTTCCCAGCTGTTGCTGTGGATACGAGGTCCCAGAGACCATCCCCAAACAATTCCTCACCCTTATAAGGCAGAATCTCCATGTGCCTTTTAAAGGCAGCATCACCTGTCCACTGCCGGGTCTCTAATACCCTCCTGGCAGAATGGACATTGCATTAATTCTGGATGCCAGCCGGCAAATATCCCTCTGTGCATCCTTCATATATAAGACGACGTCTTTAATATGCTCTATGTTAGCAAAATATTATCCCTGTCTAGGGTATTAATATTATCTGACAGGGTATCAGACCACGCTGCAGCAGCACTATTTATGCTGAGGCAATTGCAGGTCTCAGTATAGAACCTGAGTGTGTATATACAGACTTCAGGATAGCCTCCTGCTTTTTATCAGCAGGCTCCTTCAAGGTGGCCGTATCCTAAGACGGCAGTGCCACCTTTTTTGACAAACGTGTGAGCGCCTTATCCACCCTAGGGGATATCTCCCAACGTGACCTATCCTCTGGCGGGAAAGGGTACGCCATCAGTAACTTTTTAGAAATTACAAGTTTCTTATCGGGGGAACCCACGCTTCTTTACACACTTCATTCACTCATCTGATGGGGGAACAAAACACTGGCTGAACAAAACACTGGCTGCTTTTTCTCCCCAAAAATAAAACCCCTTTTATGTGGTACTTGGGTTCATGTCAGAAATGTGTAACACATTTATCATTGCCGAGATCATGTAACGGATGTTCCTAGTGGATTGTGTATATATCTCAACCTTGTCGACACTGGAGTCAGACTCCGTGTCGACATCTGTGTCTGCCATCTGAGGTAACGGGCGTTTTTTTTTTTTTTTGAGCCCCTGATGGCCTTTGAGACGCCTGGGCAGGCGCGGGCTGAGAAGCCGGCTGTCCCACAGCTGTTACGTCATCCAGCCTTTTATGTAAGGAGTTGACATTGTCGGTTAATACCTTCCACCTATCCATCCACTCTGGTGTCGGCCCCACAGGGGGCGACATCCCATTTATCGGCCTCTGCTCCGCCTCCACGTAACCTTCCTCATCCAACATGTCGACACAGCCGTACCGACCCACCGCACACACACAGGGAATGCTCTGACTGAGGACATGACCCCACAAAGTCCTTTGGGGAGACAGAGAGAGAGTATGCCAGCACACACCAGAGCGCTATATAATGCAGGGATTAACACTATAACTGAGTGATTTTTCCCCCAATAGCTGCTTGTATACACATATTTCGCCTAAATTTAGTGCCCCCCCTCTCTTTTTAACCCTTTGAGCCTGAAAACTACAGGGGAGAGCCTGGGGAGCTATCTTCCAGCTGCACTGTGAAGATAAAATAGCGGCAGTGTGCTGAGGGAGATAGCCCCGCCCCTTTTTCGGCTGACTTTTCTCCCGCTTTTTCATGGATTCTGGCAGGGGTAATTTATCACATATATAGCCCTGGGACTATATATTGTGATGATTTGCCAGCCAAGGTGTATTATATTGCCCTCAGGGCGCCCCCCCCCCCCCTCCCCCAGCGCCCTGCACCCATCAGTGAACGGAGTGTGAGGTGTGCATGAGGAGCAATGGCGCACAGCTGCAGTGCTGTGCGCTACCTTGTTGAAGATAGAAGTCTTCTGCCGTCGATTTTCCGGAACACTTCTTGCTTCTGGCTCTGTAAGGGGGCCGGCGGCGCGGCTCCGGGAACGAACACCAAGGTCGGGTCCTGCGGTCGATCCCTCTGGAGCTAATGGTGTCCAGTAGCCTAAGAAGCCCAAACTACCACCAGTTAGGTAGGTTCGCTTCTTCTCCCCTTAGTCCCTCGCTGCAGTGAGTCTGTTGCCAGCAGATCTCACTGTAAAATAAAAAACCTAAAATATACTTTCTTTCTAGGAGCTCAGGAGAGCCCCTAGTGTGCATCCAGCTCAGCCGGGCACAAGATTCTAACTGAGGTCTGGGGGGGGGGGGTCATGGTGGGAGGAGCCAGTGCACACCAGGTAGTCCTAAAGCTTTCTTTAGTTGTGCCCAGTCTCCTGCGGAGCCGCTATTCCCCATGGCCCTTACGGAGTCCCAGCATCCACTTAGGACGTCAGAGAAAAATGTTTCTTCTTTCAGCTCGGCCCGATGTGTGTGGACCCCCCCTCTAGTCAGTGTGATTGGCTGAATCAGCCACACCATGGCGCATGAATCTCGGTCTGGCATTCTAAAACGGGACACGAGTCTGAGTGCTCAGAGGGTCCGATTCTGGTCTGTGCACTGCAGGTGGGGCAGATGTAACAGGTGCAGAGAGAGTAAGGTTTGGTTGGTGTGTGTCCAAACTTAAATCTAAATTGCAGTGTAAAAATAAAGCTGTCTAATATTTGTAGGCTACATGCAAAAGCAGCCAGTATTTACCCTGCACAGAAATACTTTAATATTAATGTATTTTCTCCCCTTTCATGGCAACATGGTTTGTTCCACATACAAAGTTACTTGCTTTTCCTGCTTTACTTACAAATCTGTTTCAGGCCTATAGCCCAGACCCAAACCCCATGGAATTCCTTTGTGAACTGGAAAGCTGACCGCAGGCCAGACCTGGCAATGGCTGCTGCTTTCCCCCTGTTCTGCTGACTGGCAATAGCTACACAAATAACTGCAAACAAAGCCCTCTCTAGTCCCTTTTCCGAGGCGTGGAGGCCTCACCCCCTGTGTATAACGTCCTCTGGTCTCACCTTCAGCACTGGTGGCACAGACACCGTTCTGCCTCTCTGTAAGATACACGAAACCTCACTAAGCGCTTCTCACTATCCGAGGCCGCAACCTTCTCTCAGCAGATGTCTGAGGACAGGTGCTTCCAGCGTCAGCTCTCTAATGTATAGACCTGGTGCTATGAGCATATGGAAGCCCCCCCTTCATTGGCCAATTACCGGTCTCCACAATGCAGCCGACACTTGTTCCACAGGCCGCGGGGCTGATTACATGGATGTTTCCCTGTGGTAGATGTAGCGATTGTCATTAGCACATCAAGGTTTAGCTCCCTCAGCAATACACACGATATAGTACAGAAATGAAGAACAGTATTACCCAACAGAACATTGGGGGTTATTTAGGATTGCTAGCAAACCAAAAAAGCACAATAATGGGCAAAAACATTTGACTACAGGTGGTGCAGATGTAATATGTGCAAAGAGAGTTAGATTTGGGTGGGTTAGATTGTTTCTGTGCAGGGTAAATACTAGTGATGAGCGGGTTCGGTTTCTCGGAAACCGAGCCCCCCCCGAACTTCACGCTTTTTACACGGGTCCGAGGCAGACTCGGATCTTCCCGCCTTGCTCGGCTAACCCGAGCGCGCCCGAACGTCATCATCCCGCTGTCGGATTCTCGCGAGGCTCGTATTCTATCGCGAGACTCGGATTCTATATAAGGAGCCGCGCGTCGCCGCCATTTTCACACGTGCATTGAGATTGATAGGGATAGGACGTGGCTGGCGTCCTCTCCGTTTAGAATAGAAATAGATAGTGAGAGTGAGACACTTGATTTACTGGAGCTTAGGAGTACTCAGAGAGTGCAGAGTTTACTAGTGACTGACCAGTGACCACCAGTGCAGTTTTATTATTATTTAATATAATCCGTTCTCTGCCTGAAAAAAAACGATACACAGTGACACAGTATACCATATCTGTGCTCAGCCTCAGTGTGCTGCATCATCTATGTATATCTGACTGTGCTGAGTGCTCACTGCTCACACAGCTTAATTGTGGGGGAGACTGGGGAGCAGTTATAGCAGGAGTACATTAACAGTGCACACTTTTGCTGCCAGAGTGCCACTGCCAGTGTGACTGACCAGTGACCACTGACCACCAGTATATTGTGATTGTCTGCCTGAAAAAGTTAAACACTCGTCGTGTGGTGTTTTTATTCTATAAACGCATTCTGCTGACAGTGTCCAGCAGGTCCGTCATTATATAATATATACCTGTCCTGCAGTAGTGATATATATATATATATTTTTTATATCATTATCATCCAGTCTATATTAGCAGCAGACGCAGTACGGTAGTCCACGGCTGTAGCTACCTCTGTGTCGGCAGTCGCTCGTCCATCCATAATTGTATACCACCTACCTGTGGTGTTTTGTTTTTTTCTATCTTCTTGATACTAGTAGCTTACTTTAGGAGTCTGCAGTGCTGACAGTGTCCAGCAGGTCCGTCATTATATAATATATACCTGTCCGGCTGCAGTAGTGATATATATATATTTTTTATATCATTATCATCCAGTCTATATTAGCAGCAGACGCAGTACGGTAGTCCACGGCTGTAGCTACCTCTGTGTCGGCAGTCGCTCGTCCATCCATAATTGTATACCACCTACCTGTTGTGTTTTTTTTTTTTTCTATCTTCTTGATACTAGTAGCTTACTTTAGGAGTCTGCAGTGCTGACAGTGTCCAGCAGGTCCGTCATTATATAATATATACCTGTCCGGCTGCAGTAGTGATATATATATATTTTTTATATCATTATCATCCAGTCTATATTAGCAGCAGACGCAGTACGGTAGTCCACGGCTGTAGCTACCTCTGTGTTGGCAGTCGCTCGTCCATCCATAATTGTATACCACCTACCTGTTGTGTTTTTTTTTTTTCTATCTTCTTGATACTAGTAGCTTACTTTAGGAGTCTGCAGTGCTGACAGTGTCCAGCAGGTCCGTCATTATATAATATATACCTGTCCGGCTGCAGTAGTGATATATATATATTTTTTATATCATTATCATCCAGTCTATATTAGCAGCAGACGCAGTACGGTAGTCCACGGCTGTAGCTACCTCTGTGTCGGCAGTCGCTCGTCCATCCATAATTGTATACCACCTACCTGTGGTGTTTTTTTTTTCTATCTTCTTGATACTAGTAGCTTACTTTAGGAGTCTGCAGTGCTGACAGTGTCCAGCAGGTCCGTCATTATATAATATATACCTGTCCGGCTGCAGTAGTGATATATATATATTTTTTATATCCTTATCATCCAGTCTATATTAGCAGCAGACGCAGTACGGTAGTCCACGGCTGTAGCTACCTCTGTGTCGGCAGTCGCTCGTCCATCCATAATTGTATACCACCTACCTGTGGTGTTTTTTGTTTTTTTCGATCTTCTTGATACTAGTAGCTTACTTTAGGAGTCTGCAGTGCTGACAGTGTCCAGCAGGTCCGTCATTATATAATATATACCTGTACGGCTGCAGTAGTGATATATATATATTTTTTATATCCTTATCATCCAGTCTATATTAGCAGCAGACGCAGTACGGTAGTCCACGGCTGTAGCTACCTCTGTGTCGGCAGTCGCTCGTCCATCCATAATTGTATACCACCTACCTGTGGTGTTTTTTTTTTTCTATCTTCTTGATACTAGTAACTTACTTTAGGAGTCTGCAGTGCTGACAGTGTCCAGCAGGTCCGTCATTATATAATATATACCTGTCCGGCTGCAGTAGTGATATATATATATTTTTTATATCATTATCATCCAGTCTATATTAGCAGCAGACGCAGTACGGTAGTCCACGGCTGTAGCTACCTCTGTGTCGGCAGTCGCTCGTCCATCCATAATTGTATACCACCTACCTGTGGTGTTTTTTTTTTCTATCTTCTTGATACTAGTAGCTTACTTTAGGAGTCTGCAGTGCTGATAGTGTCCAGCAGGTCCGTCATTATATAATATATACCTGTCCGGCTGCAGTAGTGATATATATATATTTTTTATATCCTTATCATCCAGTCTATATTAGCAGCAGACGCAGTACGGTAGTCCACGGCTGTAGCTACCTCTGTGTTGGCAGTCGCTCGTCCATCCATAATTGTATACCACCTACCTGTGGTGTTTTCTTTTTTCTATCTTCTTGATACTAGTAACTTACTTTAGGAGTCTGCAGTGCTGACAGTGTCCAGCAGGTCCGTCATTATATAATATATACCTGTCCGGCTGCAGTAGTGATATATATATATTTTTTATATCCTTATCATCCAGTCTATATTAGCAGCAGACGCAGTACGGTAGTCCACGGCTGTAGCTACCTCTGTGTCGGCAGTCGCTCGTCCATCCATAATTGTATACCACCTACCTGTGGTGTTTTTTGTTTTTTTCGATCTTCTTGATACTAGTAGCTTACTTTAGGAGTCTGCAGTGCTGACAGTGTCCAGCAGGTCCGTCATTATATAATATATACCTGTCCGGCTGCAGTAGTGATATATATATATTTTCTATATCCTTATCATCCAGTCTATATTAGCAGCAGACGCAGTACGGTAGTCCACGGCTGTAGCTACCTCTGTGTCGGCAGTCGCTCGTCCATCCATAATTGTATACCACCTACCTGTGGTGTTTTTTTTTTTCTATCTTCTTGATACTAGTAACTTACTTTAGGAGTCTGCAGTGCTGACAGTGTCCAGCAGGTCCGTCATTATATAATATATACCTGTCCGGCTGCAGTAGTGATATATATATATTTTTAATATCATTATCATCCAGTCTATATTAGCAGCAGACGCAGTACGGTAGTCCACGGCTGTAGCTACCTCTGTGTCGGCAGTCGCTCGTCCATCCATAATTGTATACCACCTACCTGTGGTGTTTTTTTTTCTATCTTCTTGATACTAGTAGCTTACTTTAGGAGTCTGCAGTGCTGACAGTGTCCAGCAGGTCCGTCATTATATAATATATACCTGTCCGGCTGCAGTAGTGATATATATATATTTTTTATATCATTATCATCCAGTCTATATTAGCAGCAGACGCAGTACGGTAGTCCACGGCTGTAGCTACCTCTGTGTCGGCAGTCGCTCGTCCATCCATAATTGTATACCACCTACCTGTGGTTTTTTTTTCTATCTTCTTGATACTAGTAGCTTACTTTAGGAGTCTGCAGTGCTGACAGTGTCCAGCAGGTCCGTCATTATATAATATATACCTGTCCGGCTGCAGTAGTGATATATATATATTTTTTATATCATTATCATCCAGTCTATATTAGCAGCAGACGCAGTACGGTAGTCCACGGCTGTAGCTACCTCTGTGTCGGCAGTCGCTCGTCCATCCATAATTGTATACCACCTACCTGTGGTGTTTTGTTTTTTTCTATCTTCTTGATACTAGTAGCTTACTTTAGGAGTCTGCAGTGCTGACAGTGTCCAGCAGGTCCGTCATTATATAATATATACCTGTCCGGCTGCAGTAGTGATATATATATATTTTTTATATCATTATCATCCAGTCTATATTAGCAGCAGACGCAGTACGGTAGTCCACGGCTGTAGCTACCTCTGTGTCGGCAGTCGCTCGTCCATCCATAATTGTATACCACCTACCTGTGGTGTTTTTTTTTTCTATCTTCTTGATACTAGTAGCTTACTTTAGGAGTCTGCAGTGCTGACAGTGTCCAGCAGGTCCGTCATTATATAATATATACCTGTCCGGCTGCAGTAGTGATATATATATATTTTTTATATCATTATCATCCAGTCTATATAAGCAGCAGACGCAGTACGGTAGTCCACGGCTGTAGCTACCTCTGTGTCGGCAGTCGCTCGTCCATCCATAAGTATACTAGCATCCATCCATCTCCATTGTTTACCTGAGGTGCCTTTTAGTTGTGCCTATTAAAATATGGAGAACAAAAATGTTGAGGTTCCAAAAATAGGGAAAGATCAAGATCGACTTCCACCTCGTGCTGAAGCTGCTGCCACTAGTCATGGCCGAGACGATGAAATGCCATCAAAGTCGTCTGCCAAGGCCGATGCCCAATGTCATAGTACAGAGCATGTAAAATCCAAAACACAAAATATCAGTAAAAAAAGGACTCAAAAATCTAAAATAAAATTGTCGGAGGAGAAGCGTAAACTTGCCAATATGCCATTTACCACACGGAGTGGCAAGGAACGGCTGAGGCCCTGGCCTATGTTCATGGCTAGTGGTTCAGCTTCACATGAGGATGGAAGCACTCAGCCTCTCGCTAGAAAAATGAAAAGACTCAAGCTGGCAAAAGCACAGCAAAGAACTGTGCGTTCTTCGAAATCACAAATCCACAAGGAGAGTCCAATTGTGTCGTTTGCGATGCCTGACCTTCCCAACACTGGACGTGAAGAGCATGCGCCTTCCACCATTTGCACGCCCCCTGCAAGTGCTGGAAGGAGCACCCGCAGTCCAGTTCCTGATAGTCAGATTGAAGATGTCAGTGTTGAAGTACACCAGGATGAGGAGGATATGGGTGTTGCTGGCGCTGGGGAGGAAATTGACCAGGAGGATTCTGATGGTGAGGTGGTTTGTTTAAGTCAGGCACCCGGGGAGACACCTGTTGTCCGTGGGAGGAATAGGGCCATTGACATGCCTGGTGAAAATACCCAAAAAATCAGCTCTTCGGTGTGGAAGTATTTCAACAGAAATGCGGACAACATTTGTCAAGCCGTGTGTTGTCTTTGTCAAGCTGTAATAAGTAGGGGTAAGGACGTTAACCACCTCGGAACATCCTCCCTTATACGTCACCTGCAGCGCATTCATCATAAGTCAGTGACAAGTTCAAAAACTTTGGGCGACAGCGGAAGCAGTCCACTGACCAGTAAATCCCTTCCTCTTGTAACCAAGCTCACGCAAACCACCCCACCAACTCCCTCAGTGTCAATTTCCTCCTTCCCCAGGAATGCCAATAGTCCTGCAGGCCATGTCACTGGCAATTCTGACGAGTCCTCTCCTGCCTGGGATTCCTCCGATGCATCCTTGAGTGTAACGCCTACTGCTGCTGGCGCTGCTGTTGTTGCTGCTGGGAGTCGATGGTCATCCCAGAGGGGAAGTCGTACTCGTAAGACCACTTTTACTACTTCCACCAAGCAATTGACTGTCCAACAGTCCTTTGCGAGGAAGATGAAATATCACAGCAGTCATCCTGCTGCAAAGCGGATAACTGAGGCCTTGGCATCCCGGGCGGTGAGAAACGTGGTTCCGGTATCCATCATTACTGCAGAGCCAACTAGAGACTTGTTGGAGGTACTGTGTCCCCGGTACCAAATACCATCTAGGTTCCATTTCTCTAGGCAGGCGATACCGAAAATGTACACAGACCTCAGAAAAAGACTCACCAGTGTCCTAAAAAATGCAGTTGTACCCAATGTCCACTTAACCACGGACATGTGGACAAGTGGAGCAGGGCAGGCTCAGGACTATATGACTGTGACAGCCCACTGGGTAGATGTATGGACTCCCGCCGCAAGAACAGCAGCGGCGGCACCAGTAGCAGCATCTCGCAAACGCCAACTCTTTCCTAGGCAGGCTACGCTTTGTATCACCGCTTTCCAGAATACGCACACAGCTAAAAACCTCTTACGGCAACTGAGGAAGATCATCGCAGAATGGCTTACCCCAATTGGACTCTCCTGTGGATTTGTGGCATCGGACAACGCCAGCAATATTGTGTGTGCATTAAATATGGGCAAATTCCAGCACGTCCCATGTTTTGCACATACCTTGAATTTGGTGGTGCAGAATTATTTAAAAAATGAGAGGGGCGTGCAAGAGATGCTGTCGGTGGCCAGAAGAATTGCGGGACACTTTCGGCGTACAGGCACCACGTACAAAAGACTGGAGCACCACCAAAAACGCCTGAACCTGCCCTGCCATCATCTGAAGCAAGAAGTGGTAACGAGGTGGAATTCAACCCTCTATATGCTTCAGAGGTTGGAGGAGCAGCAAAAGGCTATTCAAGCCTATACAACTGAGCACGATATAGGAGGTGGAATGCACCTGTCTCAAGCGCAGTAGAGAATGATTTCAACGTTGTGCAAGGTTCTGCAACCTTTTGAACTTGCCACACGTGAAGTCAGTTCAGACACTGCCAGCCTGAGTCAGGTCATTCCCCTCATCAGGCTTTTGCAGAAGAAGCTGGAGACATTGAAGGAGGAGCTAACACGGAGCGATTCCGCTAGGCATGTGGGACTTGTGGATGGAGCCCTTACTTCGCTTAACAAGGATTCACGGGTGGTCAATCTGTTGAAATCAGAGCACTACATTTTGTCCACCGTGCTCGATCCTAGATTTAAAACCTACCTTGGATCTCTCTTTCCGGCAGACACAAGTCTGCTGGGGTTCAAAGAACTGCTGGTGACAAAATTGTCAAGTCAAGCGGAACGCGACCTGTCAACATCTCCTCCTTCACATTCTCCCGCAACTGGGGGTGCGAGGAAAAGGCTCAGAATTCCGAGCCCACCCGCTGGCGGTGATGCAGGGCAGTCTGGAGCGACTGCTGATGCTGACATCTGGTCCGGACTGAAGGACCTGACAACGATTACGGACATGTCGTCTACTGTCACTGCATATGATTCTCTCCCCATTGAAAGAATGGTGGAGGATTATATGAGTGACCGCATCCAAGTAGGCACGTCAGAGAGTCCGTACTTATACTGGCAGGAAAAAGAGGCAATTTGGAGGCCCTTGCACAAACTGGCTTTATTATACCTAAGTTGCCCTCCCACAAGTGTGTACTCCGAAAGAGTGTTTAGTGCCGCCGCTCACCTTGTCAGCAATCGGCGTACGAGGTTACATCCAGAAAATGTGGAGAAGATGATGTTCATTAAAATGAATTATAATCAATTCCTCCGTGGAGACATTGACCAGCAGCAATTGCCTCCACAAAGTACACAGGGAGCTGAGATGGTGGATTCCAGTGGGGACGAATTGATAATCTGTGAGGAGGGGGATGTACACGGTGATATATCGGAGGATGATGATGAGGTGGACATCTTGCCTCTGTAGAGCCAGTTTGTGCAAGGAGAGATTAATTGCTTCTTTTTTGGTGGGGGTCCAAACCAACTCGTCATTTCAGTCACAGTCGTGTGGCAGACCCTGTCACTGAAATGATGGGTTGGTTAAAGTGTGCATGTCCTGTTTATACAACATAAGGGTGGGTGGGAGGGCCCAAGGACAATTCCATCTTGCACCTCTTTTTTCTTTCATTTTTCTTTGCGTCATGTGCTGTTTGGGGAGTAGTTTTTGGAAGGGCCATCCTGCGTGACACTGCAGTGCCACTCCTAGATGGGCCAGGTGTTTGTGTCGGCCACTTGGGTCGCTTATCTTAGTCACACAGCTACCTCATTGCGCCTCTTTTTTTCTTTGCGTCATGTGCTGTTTGGGGGGTGTTTTTTGGAAGGGCCATCCTGCGTGACACTGCAGTGCCACTCCTAGATGGGCCAGGTGTTTGTGTCGGCCACTTGGGTCGCTTATCTTAGTCACACAGCTACCTTATTGCGCCTCTTTTTTTCTTTGCGTCATGTGCTGTTTGGGGGGTGTTTTTTGGAAGGGCCATTCTGTGTGACACTGCAGTGCCACTCCTAGATGGGCCAGGTGTTTGTGTCGGCCACTTGGGTCGCTTATCTTAGTCACACAGCTACCTTATTGCGCCTCTTTTTTTCTTTGCGTCATGTGCTGTTTGGGGGGTGTTTTTTGGAAGGGCCATCCTGCGTGACACTGCAGTGCCACTCCTAGATGGGCCAGGTGTTTGTGTCGGCCACTAGGGTCGCTTATCTTAGTCACACAGCTACCTCATTGCGCCTCTTTTTTTTCTTCTTTGCGTCATGTGCTGTTTGGGGAGTAGTTTTTTGAAGGGCCATCCTGCGTGACACTGCAGTGCCACTCCTAGATGGGCCAGGTGTTTGTGTCGGCCACTTGGGTCGCTGAGCTTAGTCATCCAGCGACCTCGGTGCAAATTTTAGGACTAAAAATAATATTGTGAGGTGTGAGGTGTTCAGAATAGACTGAAAATGAGTGGAAATTATGGTTATTGAGGTTAATAATACTTTGGGATCAAAATGACCCCAAAATTCTATGATTTAAGCTGTTTTTTAGGGTTTTTTGAAAAAAACACCCGAATCCAAAACACACCCGAATCCGACAAAAAAAATTTGGTGAGGTTTTGCCAAAACGCGTTCGAACCCAAAACACGGCCGCGGAACCGAACCCAAAACCAAAACACAAAACCCGAAAAATTTCCGGTGCTCATCACTAGTAAATACTGGCTGCTTTATTTTTACACGGCAATTTAGATTTCAGTTTGAACACACCCCACCCAAATCTAACTCTCTCTGCACATGTTATATCTGCCCCACCTGCAGTGCACATGGTTTTGTCCACTAGTGTGCTTCCTATGGCTTGTTGCTTCAGGTTGCTATAAATGATCTGCACATCTTCCATAGTGTTATATGGGGTGTAGTATGGTATGCCGGCGGCCGGGCTCCCGGCGACCAGCATACCGGCGCCGGGAGCCCGACCGCCGGCATACCAACAGCGTGGCGAGCGCAAATGACCCCCTTGCGGGCTCGCCACGCTGCGGGCACGGTGGCGCGCTACGTGCGCCACGCTATTTATTCTCCTTCCAGGGGGGTCGTGGACCCCCACGAGGGAGAATACCTGTCAGTATGCCGGCTGTCGGGATTCCGGCGCCAGTATACTGTGCGCCGGGATCCCGACAGTCGGCAACCTGAAGACCACCCGTTATATGACTAGCATGGCAATCAGAGTTATATGGCACATGATGTGTGGAGCAGGGAGACTTCAGAATGCCACTATGAGCTTTGTTTCCACTGTAGCATCAGCAGACTGGTTGCTATGGGCAACTACTCCACTTGTCCACTCTTTGATATATTTTCCCCTGTGTCTGGCAGCCATTTTTGTTACCAACAAGAAAGCTTCAATAAAACAAGTCTGCAAATTGTCACATTAGTTACCTACCCTAACAAAATGATTCTCTATATTTTAATAATGCCCAGTTTATGTCTCCACCCGACCACTTTCCAACTGTACCACCTCTTCTAAATTCTGGTAGGCCTGTTTTGGTGATTGGCTAGGAACTATTGCTCCACTGACCTCCATATTTATCCGGCCTACTTGTACTTCTCCGCATGCTACAGTGGCTGCAGCAGCTTCAGGTGGGACTTTGTCGCCAACTTCCAGTAATGGATTCTCAACTCCAATCCTCAAACAACACCAACAGGTCATGTTGTCAGGATTTCCTTGA